>NW_026529816.1:0-42120 GCF_028500815.1 Rissa tridactyla | reverse complement strand
GCCCTACCGGAAAATGCTTTGCAGGCTGGCGCGGCGCGACACGTGGGCACTGGTGTCGCCGAGGCTGACGGCCGCCGGAAAACCCGCAGCCCCACGGGCTGTGGGGCCACGCGAGCAGCTGTCAAAGAGCTTTCCAACGAGGCACGGCTTTCCCTCCTGGCTCTTCGGGCATGGGAGCTGTCGCCAGAGACGCGGCCCTACCGGAAAATGCTTCGCAGTCTGGCACGGCGGCGCCACGTGGGCGCCGGTGTCGCCGAGGCTGACGGCCGCCAGAAAGCCCGCAGCCCCACGGGCTGTGGGGCCCACGCGAGCGGCTGCCAAAGAGCTTTCCAATGAGACACGGCTTTCCCTCCTGGCTCTTCGGGCGTGGGAGCTGTCGCCAGAGCCACGGCCCTACCGGAAAATGGTTCGCAGTCTGGCACGGCGGCGCCACGTGGGCGCCGGTGTCGCCGAGGCTGACGGCCGCCAGAAAGCCCGCAGCCCCACGGGCTGTGGGGCCACGCGAGCGGGCTGCAAAGAGCTTTCCAATGAGACACGGCTTTCCCTCCTGGCTCTTCGGGCGTGGGAGCTGTCGCCAGAGGCCACGGCCCTACCGGAAAATGCTTCGCAGGCTGGCGTGGCGGCTCCACGTGGGCGCCGGTGTCGCCGAGGCTGACGGCCGCCGGAAAGCCCGCAGCCCCACGGGCTGTGGGGCCACGCGAGCGGCTGCCAAAGAGCTTTCCAACGAGGCACGGCTTTCCCACCTGGCTCTTCGGGCGTGGGAGCTGTCGCCAGAGCCGCGGCCCTACCGGAAAATGCTTTGCAGGCTGGCGTGGCCGCGGCCACGTGGGCGCCGGTGTCGCCAAGGCTGATGGCCGCCGGAAAGCCCACAGCCCCACGGGCTGTGGGGCCACGCGAGCGGCTGCCAAAGAGCTTTCCAACGAGGCACGGCTTTCCCTCCTGGCTCTTCGGGCGTGGGAGCTGTCGCCAGAGCCGCGGCCCTACCGGAAAATGCTTTGCAGGCTGGCGTGGCCGCGCCACGTGGGCGCCGGTGTCGCCAAGGCTGACGGCCGCCAGAAAGCCCACAGCCCCACGGCCTGTGGGGCCACGAGAGCGGCTGCCAAAAGAGCTTTCCAACGAGGCACGGCTTTCCCTCCTGGCTCTTCGGGCGGTGGGAGCTGTCGCCAGAGCCGCGGCCCTACCCGGAAAATGCTTCGCAATCTGGCGCGGCGGCGCCACGTGGGCGCCGGTGTCGCCGAGGCTGACGGCCGCCGGAAAGCCCGCATCCCCACGGGCTGTGGGGCCACGCGAGCGGCTGCCAAAGAGCTTTCCAACGAGGCACGGCTTTCCCTCCTGGCTCTTCGGGCGGTGGGAGCTGTCGCCAGAGTCGCGGCCCTACCCGAAAATGCTTCGCAGGCTGGCGCGGCGGCGACACGTGGTCGCAGGTGTCGCCGAGGCTGACGGCCGCCGGAAAGCCCGCAGCCCCACGGGCTGTGGGGCCACGCGAGTGGCTGCCTAAGAGCTTTCCAACGAGGCACGGCTTTCCCTCCTGGCTCTTCGGGCGTGGGAGCTGTCGCCAGAGCCGTGGCCCTACAGGAAAATGCTTTCCAGGCTGTCGCGGCGGTGCCACGTGGGCGCCGGTGGCGGGGAGGCTGACGGCCGCCGGAAAGCCCGCAGCCCCACGGGCTGTGGGGCCACGCGAGCGGCTGCCAAAGAGCTTTCCAAGGAGGCACGGCTTTCCCTCCTGGCTCTTCGGGCGTGGGAGCTGTCGCCAGAGCCGCGGCCCTACCGGAAAATGCTTCGCAGGCTGGCGTGGTGGCGACACGTGGTCGCAGGTGTCGCCGAGGCTGACGGCCGCCGGAAAGCCCGCAGCCCCCAACGGGGCTGTGGGGCCACGCGAGCGGCTGCCAAAGAGCTTTCCAACGAGGCACGGCTTTCCCTCCGGGCTCTTCGGGCGTGGGAGCTGTCGCCAGAGCTGCGGCCCTACCGGAAACTGCTTCGCAGGCTGGCGCTGGCGGCGCCACGTGGGCGCAGGTGTCGCCGAGGCTGACGGCCGCGAAAGCCCGCAGCCCCACGGGCTGTGGGGCCACGCGAGCAGCTGCCAAAGAGCTTTCCAAACGAGGCACGGCTTTCCCTCCTGGCTCTTCGGGCGTGGGAGCTGTCGCCAGAGCCGCGGCCCTACCGGAAAATGCTTCGCAGGCTGGCGCGGCGCTGCCACGTGGGCGCCGGTGTCGCCGAGGCTGACGGCCGCCGAAAGCCCACAGCCCCACGGGCTGTGGGGCCACGCGAGCGGCTGCCAAAGAGGTTTCCAACGAGGCACGGCTTTCCCTCCTGGCTCTTCGGGCGTGGGAGCTGTCGCCAGAGCCGCGGCCCTACCGGAAAATGCTTCGCAGGCTGGCGCGGCGGCTACAGGTGGTCGCAGGTGTCGCCGAGGCTGACGGCCGCCGGAAAGCCCGCAGCCCCACGGGCTGTGGGGCCACGCGAGTGGCTGCCTAAGAGCTTTCCAACGAGGCACGGCTTTCCCTCCTGGCTCTTCGGGCGTGGGAGCTGTCGCCAGAGCCGTGGCCCTACTGGAAAATGCTTTCCAGGGCTGTCGCGGCGGTGCCACGTGGGCGCCGGTGGCGGGGAGGCTGACGGCCGCCGGAAAGCCCGCAGCCCCACGGGCTGTGGGGCCACGCGAGCGGCTGCCAAAGAGCTTTCAACGAGGCACGGCTTTCCCTCCTGGCTCTTCGGGCGTGGGAGCTGTCGCAGAGCCGCGGCCCTACTCGAAAATGCTTCGCAGGGCTGGCGCGGCGGCGACACGTGGTCGCAGGTGTCGCCGAGGCTGACGGCCGCCGGAAAGCCCGCAGCCCCACGGCTGTGGGGCCACGCCAGCGGCTGCCAAAGAGCTTCCCACGAGGCACGGCTTTCCCTCCTGGCTCTTCGGGCGTGGGAGCTGTCGCCAGAGCCGCGGCCCCTACTGGAAAATGCTTTGCAGGCTGGCGTGGCGGCGCCACGTGGTCGCCGGTTGCGGGGATTTGACGGCCGCCGGAAAGCCCGCAGCCCCACGGGCTGTGGGGCCACGTGAGCGGCTGCCAAAGAGCTTTCCAAGGAGGCACGGTTTTCCCTCTTGGCTCTTCGGGCGTGGGAGCTGTCGCCAGAGCCGCGGCCCTACCGGAAACTGCTTCGCAGGCTGGCGCGGCGGCGCCACGTGGGCGCCGGTGTCGCCGAGGCTGACGGCCGCCGGAAAGCCCGCAGCCCCACGGGCTGTGGGGCCACGCGAGCGGCTGCCAAAGAGCTTTCCAACGAGGCACGGCCTTTCCCTCCTGGCTCTTCGGGGTGTGGGAGCTGTCGCCAGAGCCGCGGCCCTACCGGAAAATGCTTCGCAGGCTGGCGCGGCGCTGCCACGTGGGCGCCGGTGTCGCCGAGGCTGACGGCCGCCGGAAAGCCCGCAGCCCCATGGGCTGTGGGGCCACGCGAGCGGCTGCCAAAGAGCTTTCCAAGGAGGCACGGCTTTCCCTCCTGGCTCTTCGGGCGTGGGAGCTGTCGCCAGAGCCGCGGCCCTACCCGAAAATGCTTCGCAGGCTGGCGCGGAGGCGACACGTGGTCGCAGGTGTCGCCGAGGCTGACGGCCGCCGGAAAGCCCACAGCCCCACGGGCTGTGGGGCCACGCGAGCGGCTGCCAAAGAGCTTTCCAACGAGGCATGGCTTTCCCTCCTGGCTCTTCGGGCGTGGGAGCTGTCGCCAGAGCCGCGGCCCTACCGGAAAATGCTTTGCAGGCTGGCGCGGCGGCGACACGTGGGCACTGGTGTCGCCGAGGCTGACGGCCGCCGGAAACCGCAGCCCCACGGGCTGTGGGGCCACGCGAGCAGCTGTCAAAGAGCTTTCCAACGAGGCACGGCTTTCCCTCCTGGCTCTTCGGGCATGGGAGCTGTCGCCAGAGACGCGCCCTACCGGAAAATGCTTCGCAGTCTGGCACGGCGGGCGCCACGTGGGCGCCGGTGTCGCCGAGGCTGACGGCCGCCAGAAAGCCCGCAGCCCACGGGCTGTGGGGCCACGCGAGCGGCTGCCAAAGAGCTTTCCAATGAGACACGGCTTTCCCTCCTGGCTCTTCGGGCGTGGGAGCTGTCGCCAGAGCCACGGCCCTACCGGAAAATGGTTCGCAGTCTGGCACGGCGGCGCCACGTGGGCGCCGGTGTCGCCGAGGCTGACCGGCCGCCAGAAAGCCCGCAGCCCCCACGGGCTGTGGGGCCACGCGAGCGGCTGCCAAAGAGCTTTCCAATGAGACACGGCTTTCCCTCCTGGCTCATACGGGGCGTGGGAGCTGTCGCCAGAGCCACGGCCCCTACCGGAAAATGCTTCGCAGGCTGGCGTGGCGGCTCCACGTGGGCGCCGGTGTCGCCGAGGCTGACGGCCGCCGGAAAGCCCGCAGCCCCACGGGCTGTGGGGCCACGCGAGCGGGCTGCCAAAGAGCTTTCCAACGAGGCACGGCTTTCCCACCTGGCTCTTCGGGCGTGGGAGCTGTCGCCAGAGCCGCGGCCCTACCGGAAAATGCTTTGCAGGCTGGCGTGGCCGCGCCACGTGGGCGCCGGTGTCGCCAAGGCTGATGGCCGCCGGAAAGCCCACAGCCCCACGGGCTGTGGGGCCACGCGAGCGGCTGCCAAAGAGCTTTCAACGAGGCACGGCTTTCCCTCCTGGCTCTTCGGGCGTGGGAGCTGTCGCCAGAGCCGCGGCCCTACCGGAAAATGCTTTGCAGGCTGGCGTGGCCGCGCCACGTGGGCGCCGGTGTCGCCAAGGCTGACGGCCGCCAGAAAGCCCACAGCCCCACGGCCTGTGGGGCCACGAGAGCGGCTGCCAAAGAGCTTTCCAACGAGGCACGGCTTTCCCTCCTGGCTCTTCGGGCGTGGGAGCTGTCGCCAGAGCCGCGGCCCTACCCGAAAATGCTTCGCAATCTGGCGCGGCGGCGCCACGTGGGCGCCGGTGTCGCCGAGGCTGACGGCCGCCGGAAAGCCCGCATCCCCACGGGCTGTGGGGCCACGCGAGCGGCTGCCAAAGAGCTTTCCAACGAGGCACGGCTTTTCCCTCCTGGCTCTTCGGGCGTGGGAGCTGTCGCCAGAGTCGCGGCCCTACCCGAAAATGCTTCGCAGGCTGGCGCGGCGGCGACACGTGGTCGCAGGTGTCGCCGAGGCTGACGGCCGCCGGAAAGCCCGCAGCCCCACGGGCTGTGGGGCCACGCGAGTGGCTGCCTAAGAGCTTTCCAACGAGGCACGGCTTTCCCTCCTGGCTCTTCGGGCGTGGGAGCTGTCGCCAGAGCCGTGGCCTACAGGAAAATGCTTTCCAGGCTGTCGCGGCGGTGCCACGTGGGCGCCGGTGGCGGGGAGGCTGACGGCCGCCGGAAAGCCCGCAGCCCCACGGGCTGTGGGGGCCACGCCAGCGGCTGCCAAAGAGCTTTCCAACGAGGCACGGCTTTCCTCTTGGCTCTTCGGGCGTGGGAGCTGTCGCCAGAGCCACGGCCCTACCGGAAAATGCTTCGCAGCTGGCGCGGCGGCTCCACGTGGGCGCCGGTGTCGCCGAGGCTGACGGCCCCCGAAAAGCCCGCAGCCCCACGGGCTGTGGGGCCACGCGAGCGGCTGCCAAAGAGGGTTTCCAACGAGGCACGGCTTTCCCTCCTGGCTCTTCGGGCGTGGGAGCTGTCGCCAGAGCCGCGGCCCTACCGGAAAATGCTTCGCAGGCTGGCGCGGCGGCGCCACGTGGGCGCCGGTGTCGCCGAGGCTGACGGCCGCCGGAAAGCACGCAGCCCCACGGGCTGTGGGGCCACGCCAGAGGCTGCCAAAGAGCTTTCCAAGGAGGCACGGCTTTCCCTCCTGGCTCTTCGGGCGTGGGAGCTGTCGCCAGAGCCGCGGCCCTACCCGAAAATGCTTCGCAGGCTGGCGCGGCGGGCGACACGTGGTCGCAGTGTCGCCGAGGCTGACGGCCGCCGGAAGCCCGCAGCCCCACGGGCTGTGGGGCCACGCGAGCGGCTGCCAAAGAGCTTTCCAGCGAGGCACGGCTTTCCCTCCTGGCTCTTCGGGCGTGGGAGCTGTCGCCAGAGCCGCGGCCCTACCGGAAAATGCTTTGCAGGCTGGCGCGGCGGCACCACGTGGGGCACCGGTGTCGCCGAGGCTGACGGCCGCCGGAAAACCCGCAGCCCCATGGGCTGTGGGGCCACGCGAGCAGCTGTCAAAGAGCTTTCCAACGAGGCACGGCTTTCCCTCCTGGCTCTTCGGGCATGGGAGCTGTCGCCAGAGACGCGGCCCTACCGGAAAATGGTTCGCAGTCTGGCACGGCGGCGCCACGTGGGCGCCGGTGTCGCCGAGGCTGACGGCCGCCAGAAAGCCCGCAGCCCCACGGGCTGTGGGGCCACGCGAGCGGCTGCCAAAGAGCTTTCCAATAAGACACGGCTTTCCCTCCTGGCTCTTCGGGCGTGGGAGCTGTCGCCAGAGCCACGGCCCTACCGGAAAATGCTTCGCAGGCTGGCGTGGCGGCTCCACGTGGGCGCCGGTGTCGCCGAGGCTGACGGCCGCCGGAAAGCCCGCAGCCCCACGGGCTGTGGGGCCACGAGAGCGGCTGCCAAAGAGCTTTCCAACGAGGCACGGCTTTCCCTCCTGGCTCTGCGGGCGTGGGAGCTGTCGCCAGAGCCGCGGCCCTACCCGAAAATGCTTCGCAATCTGGCGCAGCGGCGCCACGTGGGCGCCGGTGTCGCCGAGGCTGACGGCCGCCGGAAAGCCCGCATCCCCACGGGCTGTGGGGCCACGCGAGCGGCTGCCAAAGAGCTTTCCAACGAGGCACGGCTTTCCCTCCTGGCTCTTCGGGCGTGGGAGCTGTCGCCAGAGTCGCGGCCCTACCCGAAAATGCTTCGCAGGCTGGCGCGGCGGCGACACGTGGTCGCAGGTGTCGCCGAGGCTGACGGCCGCCGGAAAGCCCGCAGCCCCACGGGCTGTGGGGCCACGCGAGTGGCTGCCTAAGAGCTTTCCAACGAGGCACGGCTTTCCCTCCTGGCTCTTCGGGCGTGGGAGCTGTCGCCAGAGCCGTGGCCCTACAGGAAAATGCTTTCCAGGCTGTCGCGGCGGTGCCACGTGGGCGCCGGTGGCGGGGAGGCTGACGGCCGCCGGAAAGCCCGCAGCCCCACGGGCTGTGGGGGCCACGCCAGCGGCTGCCAAAGAGCTTTCCAACGAGGCACGGCTTTCCCTCTTGGCTCTTCGGGCGTGGGAGCTGTCGCCAGAGCTGCGGCCCTACCGGAAAATGCTTCGCAGGCTGGTGCGGCGGCTCCACGTGGGCGCCGGTGTCGCCGAGGCTGACGGCCCCCGAAAAGCCCGCAGCCCCACGGGCTGTGGGGCCACGCGAGCGGCTGCCAAAGAGCTTTCCAACGAGGCACGGCTTTCCCTCCTGGCTCTTCGGGCGTGGGAGCTGTCGCCAGAGCCGCGGCCCTACCCGAAAATGCTTCGCAGGCTGGCGCGGCGGCGACAGGTGGTCGCAGGTGTCGCCGAGGCTGACGGCCGCCGGAAAACCCGCAGCCCCACGCGCTGTGGGGCCACGCGAGCAGCTGTCAAAGAGCTTTCCAACGAGGCACGGCTTTCCCTCCTGGCTCTTCGGGTGTGGGAGCTGTCGCCAGAGCCGCGGCCCTACCGGAAAATGCTTCGCAGGCTGGCACGGCGCTGCCACGTGGGCGCCGGTGTCGCCGAGGCTGACGGCCGCCGGAAAGCCCACAGCCCCATGGGCTGTGGGGCCACGCGAGCGGCTGCCAAAGAGGTTTCCAACGAGGCACGGCTTTCCCTCCTGGCTCTTCGGGCGTGGGAGCTGTCGCCAGAGCCGCGGCCCTACTCGAAAATGCTTCGCAGGCTGGCGCGGCGGCGACACGTGGGCACCGGTGTCGCCGAGGCTGACGGCCGCCGGAAAGCCCGGAGCCCCACGGGCTGTGGGGCCACGCGAGCGGCGGCCAAAGAGCTTTCCAAGGAGGCACGGCTTTCCCTCCTGGCTCTTCGGGCGTGGGAGCTGTCGCCAGAGCCGTGGCCCTACTGGAAAATGCTTTCCAGGCTGTCGCGGCGGTGCCACGTGGGCGCCGGTGGCGGGGAGGCTGACGGCCGCCGGAAAGCCCGCAGCCCCACGGGCTGTGGGGCCACGCGAGCGGCTGCCAAAGAGCTTTCCAACGAGGCACGGCTTTCCCTCTTGGCTCTTCGGGCGTGGGAGCTGTCGCCAGAGCTGCGGCCGTACCGGAAACTGCTTCGCAGGCTGGCGCGGCGGCGCCACGTGGGCGCCGGTGTCGCCGAGGCTGACGGCCGCCGGAAAGCCCGCAGCCCCACGGGCTGTGGGGCCACGCGAGCGGCTGCCAAAGAGCTTTCCAACGAGGCACGGCTTTCCCTCCTGGCTCTTCGGGTGTGGGAGCTGTCGCCAGAGCCGCGGCCCTACCGGAAAATGCTTCGCAGGCTGGCGCGGCGCTGCCACGTGGGCGCCGGTGTCGCCGAGGCTGACGGCCGCCGGAAAGCCCACAGCCCCACGGGCCGTGGGGCCACGCGAGCGGCTGCCAAAGAGCTTTCCAACGAGGCACGGCTTTCCCTCCTGGCTCTTCGGGTGTGGGAGCTGTCGCCAGAGCCGCGGCCCTACCGGAAAATGCTTCGCAGGCTGGCGCGGCGCTGCCACGTGGGCGCCGGTGTCGCCGAGGCTGACGGCCGCCGGAAAGCCCACAGCCCCACGGGCTGTGGGGCCACGCGAGCGGCTGCCAAAGAGCTTTCCAACGAGGCACGGCTTTCCCTCCTGGCTCTTCGGGCGTCGGAGCTGTCGCCAGAGCCGCGGCCCTACCGGAAAATGCTTTGCAGGCTGGCGCGGCGGCGACACGTGGGCACCGGTGTCGCCGAGGCTGACGGCCGCCGGAAAACCCGCAGCCCCACGGGCTGTGGGGCCACGCGAGCAGCTGTCAAAGAGCTTTCCAACGAGGCACGGCTTTCCCTCCTGGCTCTTCGGGCATGGGAGCTGTCGCCAGAGCCGCGGCCCTACCGGAAAATGCTTCGCAGTCTGGCACGGCGGCGCCACGTGGGCGCCGGTGTCGCCGAGGCTGACGGCCGCCAGAAAGCCAGCAGTCCCACGGGCTGTGGGGCCACGCGAGCGGCTGCCAAAGAGCTTTCCAATGAGACACGGCTTTCCCTCCTGGCTCTTCGGGCGTGGGAGCTGTCGCCAGAGCCGCGGCCCTACCGGAAAATGCTTCGCAGTCTGGCACGGCGGCGCCACGTGGGCGCCGGTGTCGCCGAGGCTGACGGCCGCCAGAAAGCCCGCAGCCCCACGGGCTGTGGGGCCACGCGAGCGGCTGCCAAAGAGCTTTCCAATGAGACACGGCTTTCCCTCCTGGCTCTTCGGGCGTGGGAGCTGTCGCCAGAGCCACGGCCCTACCGGAAAATGCTTCGCAGGCTGGCGTGGCGGCTCCACGTGGGCGCCGGTGTCGCCGAGGCTGACGGCCGCCGGAAAGCCCGCAGCCCCACGGGCTGTGGGGCCACGCGAGCGGCTGCCAAAGAGCTTTCCAAGGAGGCACGGCTTTCCCTCCTGGCTCTTCGGGCGTGGGAGCTGTCGCCAGAGCCGCGGCCCTACAGGAAAATGCTTTCCAGGCTGTCGCGGCGGTGCCACGTGGGCGCCGGTGGCGGGGAGGCTGACGGCCGCCGGAAAGCCCGCAGCCCCACGGGCTGTGGGGCCACGCCAGCGGCTGCCAAAGAGCTTTCCAACGAGGCACGGCTTTCCCTCTTGGCTCTTCGGGCGTGGGAGCTGTCGCCAGAGCTGCGGCCCTACCGGAAAATGCTTCGCAGGCTGGCGCGGCGGCTCCACGTGGGCGCCGGTGTCGCCGAGGCTGACGGCCCCCGAAAAGCCCGCAGCCCCACGGGCTGTGGGGCCACGCGAGCGGCTGCCAAAGAGCTTTCCAACGAGGCACGGCTTTCCCTCCTGGCTCTTCGGGCGTGGGAGCTGTCGCCAGAGCCGCGGCCCTACCCGAAAATGCTTCGCAGGCTGGCGCGGCGGCGACAGGTGGTCGCAGGTGTCGCCGAGGCTGACGGCCGCCGGAAAACCCGCAGCCCCACGCGCTGTGGGGCCACGCGAGCAGCTGTCAAAGAGCTTTCCAACGAGGCACGGCTTTCCCTCCTGGCTCTTCGGGTGTGGGAGCTGTCGCCAGAGCCGCGGCCCTACCGGAAAATGCTTCGCAGGCTGGCACGGCGCTGCCACGTGGGCGCCGGTGTCGCCGAGGCTGACGGCCGCCGGAAAGCCCGCAGCCCCATGGGCTGTGGGGCCACGCGAGCGGCTGCCAAAGAGGTTTCCAACGAGGCACGGCTTTCCCTCCTGGCTCTTCGGGCGTGGGAGCTGTCGCCAGAGCCGCGGCCCTACTCGAAAATGCTTCGCAGGCTGGCGCGGCGGCGACACGTGGGCACCGGTGTCGCCGAGGCTGACGGCCGCCGGAAAGCCCGGAGCCCCACGGGCTGTGGGGCCACGCGAGCGGCGGCCAAAGAGCTTTCCAAGGAGGCACGGCTTTCCCTCCTGGCTCTTCGGGCGTGGGAGCTGTCGCCAGAGCCGTGGCCCTACTGGAAAATGCTTTCCAGGCTGTCGCGGCGGTGCCACGTGGGCGCCGGTGGCGGGGAGGCTGACGGCCGCCGGAAAGCCCGCAGCCCCACGGGCTGTGGGGCCACGCGAGCGGCTGCCAAAGAGCTTTCCAACGAGGCACGGCTTTCCCTCTTGGCTCTTCGGGCGTGGGAGCTGTCGCCAGAGCTGCGGCCGTACCGGAAACTGCTTCGCAGGCTGGCGCGGCGGCGCCACGTGGGCGCCGGTGTCGCCGAGGCTGACGGCCGCCGGAAAGCCCGCAGCCCCACGGGCTGTGGGGCCACGCGAGCGGCTGCCAAAGAGCTTTCCAACGAGGCACGGCTTTCCCTCCTGGCTCTTCGGGTGTGGGAGCTGTCGCCAGAGCCGCGGCCCTACCGGAAAATGCTTCGCAGGCTGGCGCGGCGCTGCCACGTGGGCGCCGGTGTCGCCGAGGCTGACGGCCGCCGGAAAGCCCACAGCCCCACGGGCTGTGGGGCCACGCGAGCGGCTGCCAAAGAGCTTTCCAACGAGGCACGGCTTTCCCTCCTGGCTCTTCGGGCGTGGGAGCTGTCGCCAGAGCCACGGCCCTACCGGAAAATGCTTCGCAGGCTGGCGTGGCGGCTCCACGTGGGCGCCGGTGTCGCCGAGGCTGACGGCCGCCGGAAAGCCCGCAGCCCCACGGGCTGTGGGGCCACGCGAGCGGCTGCCAAAGAGCTTTCCAAGGAGGCACGGCTTTCCCTCCTGGCTCTTCGGGCGTGGGAGCTGTCGCCAGAGCCGCGGCCCTACCGGAAAATGCTTCGCAGGCTGGCGTGGTGGCGACACGTGGTCGCAGGTGTCGCCGAGGCTGACGGCCGCCGGAAAGCCCGCAGCCCCACGGGCTGTGGGGCCACGCGAGCGGCTGCCAAAGAGCTTTCCAACGAGGCACGGCTTTCCCTCTTGGCTCTTCGGGCGTGGGAGCTGTCGCCAGAGCTGCGGCCGTACCGGAAACTGCTTCGCAGGCTGGCGCGGCGGCGCCACGTGGGCGCCGGTGTCGCCGAGGCTGACGGCCGCCGGAAAGCCCGCAGCCCCACGGGCTGTGGGGCCACGCGAGCGGCTGCCAAAGAGCTTTCCAACGAGGCACGGCTTTCCCTCCTGGCTCTTCGGGTGTGGGAGCTGTCGCCAGAGCCGCGGCCCTACCGGAAAATGCTTCGCAGGCTGGCGCGGCGCTGCCACGTGGGCGCCGGTGTCGCCGAGGCTGACGGCCGCCGGAAAGCCCACAGCCCCACGGGCTGTGGGGCCACGCGAGCGGCTGCCAAAGAGCTTTCCAACGAGGCACGGCTTTCCCTCCTGGCTCTTCGGGCGTCGGAGCTGTCGCCAGAGCCGCGGCCCTACCGGAAAATGCTTTGCAGGCTGGCGCGGCGGCGACACGTGGGCACCGGTGTCGCCGAGGCTGACGGCCGCCGGAAAACCCGCAGCCCCACGGGCTGTGGGGCCACGCGAGCAGCTGTCAAAGAGCTTTCCAACGAGGCACGGCTTTCCCTCCTGGCTCTTCGGGCATGGGAGCTGTCGCCAGAGACGCGGCCCTACCGGAAAATGCTTCGCAGTCTGGCACGGCGGCGCCACGTGGGCGCCGGTGTCGCCGAGGCTGACGGCCGCCAGAAAGCCAGCAGTCCCACGGGCTGTGGGGCCACGCGAGCGGCTGCCAAAGAGCTTTCCAATGAGACACGGCTTTCCCTCCTGGCTCTTCGGGCGTGGGAGCTGTCGCCAGAGCCGCGGCCCTACCGGAAAATGCTTCGCAGTCTGGCACGGCGGCGCCACGTGGGCGCCGGTGTCGCCGAGGCTGACGGCCGCCAGAAAGCCCGCAGCCCCACGGGCTGTGGGGCCACGCGAGCGGCTGCCAAAGAGCTTTCCAATGAGACACGGCTTTCCCTCCTGGCTCTTCGGGCGTGGGAGCTGTCGCCAGAGCCACGGCCCTACCGGAAAATGCTTCGCAGGCTGGCGTGGCGGCTCCACGTGGGCGCCGGTGTCGCCGAGGCTGACGGCCGCCGGAAAGCCCGCAGCCCCACGGGCTGTGGGGCCACGCGAGCGGCTGCCAAAGAGCTTTCCAAGGAGGCACGGCTTTCCCTCCTGGCTCTTCGGGCGTGGGAGCTGTCGCCAGAGCCGCGGCCCTACCGGAAAATGCTTCGCAGGCTGGCGTGGTGGCGACACGTGGTCGCAGGTGTCGCCGAGGCTGACGGCCGCCGGAAAGCCCGCAGCCCCACGGGCTGTGGGGCCACGCGAGCGGCTGCCAAAGAGCTTTCCAACGAGGCACGGCTTTCCCACCTGGCTCTTCGGGCGTGGGAGCTGTCGCCAGAGCCGCGGCCCTACCGGAAAATGCTTTGCAGGCTGGCGTGGCCGCGCCACGTGGGCCCCGGTGTCGCCAAGGCAGACGGCTGCCGGAAAGCCCACAGCCCCACGGGCTGTGGGGCCACGCGAGCGGCTGCCAAAGAGCTTTCCAACGAGGCACGGCTTTCCCTCCTGGCTCTTCGGGTGTGGGAGCTGTCGCCAGAGCCGCGGCCCTACCGGAAAATGCTTCGCAGGCTGGCGCGGCACTGCCACGTGGGCGCCGGTGTCGCCGAGGCTGACGGCCGCCGGAAAGCCCAAAGCCCCATGGGCTGTGGGGCCACGCGAGCGGCTGCCAAAGAGCTTTCCAACGAGGCACGGCTTTCCCACCTGGCTCTTCGGGCGTGGGAGCTGTCGCCAGAGCCGCGGCCCTACCGGAAAATGCTTTGCAGGCTGGCGTGGCCGCGCCACGTGGGCGCCGGTGTCGCCAAGGCTGACGGCCGCCGGAAAGCCCACAGCCCCACGGGCTGTGGGGCCACGCGAGCGGCTGCCAAAGAGCTTTCCAACGAGGCACGGCTTTCCCTCCTGGCTCTTCGGGCGTGGGAGCTGTCGCCAGAGCCGCGGCCCTACCGGAAAATGCTTTGCAGGCTGGCGTGGCCGCGCCACGTGGGCGCCGGTGTCGCCAAGGCTGACGGCCGCCGGAAAGCCCGCAGCCCCACGGGCTGTGGGGCCACGCGAGTGGCTGCCAAAGAGCTTTCCAACGAGGCACGGCTTTCCCTCCTGGCTCTTCGGGCGTGGGAGCTGTCGCCAGAGCCGCGGCCCTACCCGAAAATGCTTCGCAGGCTGGCGCGGCGGCGACACGTGGTCGCAGGTGTCGCCGAGGCTGACGGCCGCCGGAAAGCCCGCAGCCCCACGGGCTGTGGGGCCACGCGAGTGGCTGCCTAAGAGCTTTCCAAGGAGGCACGGCTTTCCCTCCTGGCTCTTCGGGCGTGGGAGCTGTCGCCAGAGCCGTGGCCCTACAGGAAAATGCTTTCCAGGCTGTCGCGGCGGTGCCACGTGGGCGCCGGTGGCGGGGAGGCTGACGGCCGCCGGAAAGCCCGCAGCCCCACGGGCTGTGGGGCCACGCGAGCGGCTGCCAAAGAGCTTTCCAACGAGGCACGGCTTTCCCTCTTGGCTCTTCGGGTGTGGGAGCTGTTGCCAGAGCCGCGGCCCTACCGGAAAATGCTTCGCAGGCTGGCGCGGCGCTGCCACGTGGGCGCCGGTGTCGCCGAGGCTGACGGCCGCCGGAAAGCCCACAGCCCCATGGGCTGTGGGGCCACGCGAGCGGCTGCCAAAGAGGTTTCCAAGGAGGCACGGCTTTCCCTCCTGGCTCTTCGGGCGTGGGAGCTGTCGCCAGAGCCGCGGCCCTACCGGAAAATGCTTCGCAGGCTGGCGCGGCGGCGACACGTGGTCGCAGGTGTCGCCGAGGCTGACGGCCGCCGGAAAGCCCGCAGCCCCACGGGCTGTGGGGCCACGCGAGCGGCTGCCAAAGAGCTTTCCAACGAGGCACGGCTTTCCCTCCTGGCTCTTCGGGCGTGGGAGCTGTCGCCAGAGCCGCGGCCCTACCGGAAAATGCTTTGCAGGCTGGCGCGGCGGCGACACGTGGGCACCGGTGTCGCCGAGGCTGACGGCCGCCGGAAAACCCGCAGCCCCACGGGCTGTGGGGCCACGCGAGCAGCTGTCAAAGAGCTTTCCAACGAGGCACGGCTTTCCCTCCTGGCTCTTCGGGCGTGGGAGCTGTCGCCAGAGCCGCGGCCCTACCGGAAAATGCTTCGCAGGCTGGCGTGGTGGCGACACGTGGTCGCAGGTGTCGCCGAGGCTGACGGCCGCCGGAAAGCCCGCAGCCCCACGGGCTGTGGGGCCACGCGAGCGGCTGCCAAAGAGCTTTCCAATGAGACACGGCTTTCCCTCCTGGCTCTTCGGGCGTGGGAGCTGTCGCCAGAGACGCGGCCCTACCGGAAAATGCTTCGCAGGCTGGCGCGGCGGCGACACGTGGTCGCAGGTGTCGCCGAGGCTGACGGCCGCCGGAAAGCCCGCAGCCCCACGGGCTGTGGGGCCACGCGAGCGGCTGCCAAAGAGCTTTCCAACGAGGCACGGCTTTCCCTCCTGGCTCTTCGGGCGTCGGAGCTGTCGCCAGAGCCGCGGCCCTACCGGAAAATGCTTTGCAGGCTGGCGCGGCGGCGACACGTGGGCACCGGTGTCGCCGAGGCTGACGGCCGCCGGAAAACCCGCAGCCCCACGGGCTGTGGGGCCACGCGAGCAGCTGTCAAAGAGCTTTCCAACGAGGCACGGCTTTCCCTCCTGGCTCTTCGGGCGTGGGAGCTGTCGCCAGAGCCGCGGCCCTACCGGAAAATGCTTCGCAGGCTGGCGTGGTGGCGACACGTGGTCGCCGGTGTCGCCGAGGCTGACGGCCGCCGGAAAGCCCGCAGCCCCACGGGCTGTGGGGCCACGCGAGCGGCTGCCAAAGAGCTTTCCAACGAGGCACGGCTTTCCCTCTTGGCTCTTCGGGCGTGGGAGCTGTCGCCAGAGCTGCGGCCGTACCGGAAACTGCTTCGCAGGCTGGCGCGGCACTGCCACGTGGGCGCCGGTGTCGCCGAGGCTGACGGCCGCCGGAAAGCCCGCAGCCCCACGGGCTGTGGGGCCACGCGAGCGGCTGCCAAAGAGCTTTCCAACGAGGCACGGCTTTCCCTCCTGGCTCTTCGGGTGTGGGAGCTGTCGCCAGAGACGCGGCCCTAACGGAAAATGCTTCGCAGGCTGGCGTGGCGCTGCCACGTGGGCGCCGGTGTCGCCGAGGCTGACGGCCGCCGGAAAGCCCACAGCCCCACGGGCTGTGGGGCCACGCGAGCGGCTGCCAAAGAGCTTTCCAAGGAGGCACGGCTTTCCCTCCTGGCTCTTCGGGCGTGGGAGCTGTCGCCAGAGCCGCGGCCCTACCGGAAAATGCTTCGCAGGCTGGCGCGGCGGCGACACGTGGTCGCAGGTGTCGCCGAGGCTGACGGCCGCCGGAAAGCCCGCAGCCCCACGGGCTGTGGGGCCACGCGAGCGGCTGCCAAAGAGCTTTCCAAGGAGGCACGGCTTTCCCTCCTGGCTCTTCGGGCGTCGGAGCTGTCGCCAGAGCCGCGGCCCTACCGGAAAATGCTTTGCAGGCTGGCGTGGCGGCGACACGTGGGCACCGGTGTCGCCGAGGCTGACGGCCTCCGGAAAACCCGCAGCCCCACGGGCTGTGGGGCCACGCGAGCAGCTGTCAAAGAGCTTTCCAACGAGGCACGGCTTTCCCTCCTGGCTCTTCGGGCGTGGGAGCTGTCGCCAGAGCCGCGGCCCTACCGGAAAATGCTTCGCAGGCTGGCGTGGTGGCGACACGTGGTCGCAGGTGTCGCCGAGGCTGACGGCCGCCGGAAAGCCCGCAGCCCCACGGGCTGTGGGGCCACGCGAGCGGCTGCCAAAGAGCTTTCCAACGAGGCACGGCTTTCCCACCTGGCTCTTCGGGCGTGGGAGCTGTCGCCAGAGCCGCGGCCCTACTCGAAAATGCTTCGCAGGCTGGCGCGGCGGCGACACGTGGGCACCGGTGTCGCCGAGGCTGACGGCCGCCGGAAAGCCCGCAGCCCCACGGGCTGTGGGGCCACGCGAGCGGCGGCCAAAGAGCTTTCCAAGGAGGCACGGCTTTCCCTCCTGGCTCTTCGGGCGTGGGAGCTGTCGCCAGAGACGTGGCCCTACTGGAAAATGCTTTCCAGGCTGTCGCGGCGGTGCCACGTGGGCGCCGGTGGCGGGGAGGCTGACGGCCGCCGGAAAGCCCGCAGCCCCACGGGCTGTGGGGCCACGCGAGCGGCTGCCAAAGAGCTTTCCAACGAGGCACGGCTTTCCCTCTTGGCTCTTCGGGCGTGGGAGCTGTCGCCAGAGCTGCGGCCGTACCGGAAACTGCTTCGCAGGCTGGCGCGGCGGCGCCACGTGGGCGCCGGTGTCGCCGAGGCTGACGGCCGCCGGAAAGCCCGCAGCCCCACGGGCTGTGGGGCCACGCGAGCGGCTGCCAAAGAGCTTTCCAACGAGGCACGGCTTTCCCTCCTGGCTCTTCGGGTGTGGGAGCTGTCGCCAGAGCCGCGGCCCTACCGGAAAATGCTTCGCAGGCTGGCGCGGCGCTGCCACGTGGGCGCCGGTGTCGCCAAGGCTGACGGCCGCCGGAAAGCCCACAGCCCCACGGGCTGTGGGGCCACGCGAGCGGCTGCTAAAGAGCTTTCCAAGGAGGCACGGCTTTCCCTCCTGGCTCTTCGGGCGTGGGAGCTGTCGCCAGAGCCGCGGCCCTACCGGAAAATGCTTCGCAGGCTGGCGCGGCGGTGACACGTGGTCGCAGGTGTCGCCGAGGCTGACGGCCGCCGGAAAGCCCGCAGCCCCACGGGCTGTGGGGCCACGCGAGCGGCTGCCAAAGAGCTTTCCAAGGAGGCACGGCTTTCCCTCCTGGCTCTTCGGGCGTCGGAGCTGTCGCCAGAGCCGCGACCCTACCGGAAAATGCTTTGCAGGCTGGCGCGGCGGCGACACGTGGGCACCGGTGTCGCCGAGGCTGACGGCCGCCGGAAAACCCGCAGCCCCACGGGCTGTGGGGCCACGCGAGCAGCTGTCAAAGAGCTTTCCAACGAGGCACGGCTTTCCCTCCTGGCTCTTCGGGCATGGGAGCTGTCGCCAGAGACGCGGCCCTACCGGAAAATGCTTCGCAGTCTGGCACGGCGGCGCCACGTGGGCGCCGGTGTCGCCAAGGCTGACGGCCGCCAGAAAGCCAGCAGTCCCACGGGCTGTGGGGCCATGCGAGCGGCTGCCAAAGAGCTCTCCAATGAGACACGGCTTTCCCTCCTGGCTCTTCGGGCGTGGGAGTTGTCGCCAGAGACGCGGCCCTACCGGAAAATGCTTCGCAGTCTGGCACGGCGGCGCCACGTGGGCGCCGGTGTCGCCGAGGCTGACGGCCGCCGGAAAGCCCGCAGCCCCACGGGCTGTGGGGCCACGCGAGCGGCTGCCAAAGAGCTTTCCAACGAGGCACGGCTTTCCCACCTGGCTCTTCGGGCGTGGGAGCTGTCGCCAGAGCCGCGGCCCTACCGGAAAATGCTTCGCAGGCTGGCGTGGCCGCGCCACGTGGGCGCCGGTGTCGCCAAGGCAGACGGCTGCCGGAAAGCCCACACCCCCACGGGCTGTGGGGCCACGCGAGCGGCTGCCAAAGAGCTTTCCAACGAGGCACGGCTTTCCCTCCTGGCTCTTCGGGTGTGGGAGCTGTCGCCAGAGCCGCGGCCCTACCGGAAAATGCTTCGCAGGCTGGCGCGGCACTGCCACGTGGGCGCCGGTGTCGCCGAGGCTGACGGCCGCCGGAAAGCCCAAAGCCCCATGGGCTGTGGGGCCACGCGAGCGGCTGCCAAAGAGGTTTCCAAGGAGGCACGGCTTTCCCACCTGGCTCTTCGGGCGTGGGAGCTGTCGCCAGAGCCGCGGCCCTACCGGAAACTGCTTCGCAGGCTGGCGCGGCGGCTCCACGTGGGCGCCGGTGTCGCCGAGGCTGACGGCCCCCGAAAAGCCCGCAGCCCCACGGGCTGTGGGGCCACGCGAGCGGCTGCCAAAGAGCTTTCCAACGAGGCACGGCTTTCCCTCCTGGCTCTTCGGGTGTGGGAGCTGTTGCCAGAGCCGCGGCCCTACCGGAAAATGCTTCGCAGGCTGGCGCGGCGCTGCCACGTGGGCGCCGGTGTCGCCGAGGCTGACGGCCGCCGGAAAGCCCACAGCCCCATGGGCTGTGGGGCCACGCGAGCGGCTGCCAAAGAGGTTTCCAAGGAGGCACGGCTTTCCCTCCTGGCTCTTCGGGCGTGGGAGCTGTCGCCAGAGCCGCGGCCCTACCGGAAAATGCTTTGCAGGCTGGCGCGGCGGCGCCACGTGGGCACCGGTGTCGCCGAGGCTGACGGCCGCCGGAAAACCCGCAGCCCCACGGGCTGTGGGGCCACGCGAGCAGCTCTCAAAGAGCTTTCCAAGGAGGCACGGCTTTCCCTCCTGGCTCTTCGGGCATGGGAGCTGTAGCCAGAGACGCGGCCCTACCGGAAAATGCTTCGCAGGCTGGCACGGCGGCGCCACGTGGGCGCCGGTGTCGCCGAATCTGACGGCCGCCAGAAAGCCCGCAGCCCCACGGGCTGTGGGGCCACACGAGCGGCTGCCAAAGAGCTTTGCAATGAGACACGGCTTTCCCTCCTGGCTCTTCGGGCGTGGGAGCTGTCGCCAGAGACGCGGCCCTACCGGAAAATGCTTCGCAGTCTGGCACGGCGGCGCCACGTGGGCGCCGGTGTCGCGGAGGCTGACGGCCGCCGGAAAGCCCGCAGCCCCACGGGCTGTGGGGCCACGCGAGCGGCTGCCAAAGAGCTTTCCAATGAGACACGGCTTTCCCTCCTGGCTCTTCGGGCGTGGGAGCTGTCGCCAGAGCCACGGCCCTACCGGAAAATGCTTCGCAGGCTGGCGTGGCGGCGCCACGTGGGCGCCGGTGTCGCCGAGGCTGACGGCCGCTGGAAAGCCCGCAGCCCCACGGGCTGTGGGGCCACGCCAGCGGCTGCCAAAGAGCTTTCCAAGGAGGCACGGCTTTCCCTCCTGGCTCTTCAGGCGTGGGAGCTGTCGCCAGAGCCGCGGCCCTACCGGAAAATGCTTCGCAGGCTGGCGTGGCCGCGCCACGTAGGCGCCGGTGTCGCCAAGGCTGACGGCCGCTGGAAAGCCCACAGCCCCACGGGCTGTGGGGCCACGCGAGCGGCTGCCAAAGAGGTTTCCAACGAGGCACGGCTTTCCCTCCTGGCTCTTCGGGTGTGGGAGCTGTCGCCAGAGCCGCGGCCCTACCGGAAAATGCTTCGCAGGCTGGCGCGGCACTGCCACGTGGGCGCCGGTGTCGCCGAGGCTGACGGCCGCCGGAAAGCCCAAAGCCCCATGGGCTGTGGGGCCACGCGAGCGGCTGCCAAAGAGGTTTCCAAGGAGGCACGGCTTTCCCTCCTGGCTCTTCGGGCGTGGGAGCTGTCGCCAGAGCCGCGGCCCTACCGGAAAATGCTTTGCAGGCTGGCGTGGCCGCGCCACGTGGGCGCCGGTGTCGCCAAGGCTGACGGCCGCCGGAAAGCCCACAGCCCCACGGGCTGTGGGGCCACGCGAGCAGCTGTCAAAGAGCTTTCCAAGGAGGCACGGCTTTCCCTGCTGGCTCTTCGGGCATGGGAGCTGTCGCCAGAGACGCGGCCCTACCGGAAAATGCTTCGCAGGCTGGCGCGGCGGCGCCACGTGGGCGCCGGTGTCGCCGAATCTGACGGCCGCCGGAAAGCCCGCAGCCCCACGGGCTGTGGGGCCACACGAGCGGCTGCCAAAGAAGTTTCCAACGATGCACGGCATTCCCTCCGGGCTCTTCGGGTTTGGGAGCTTTCGCCAGAGCCGTGGACCTACCGGAAAATGCTTTGCAGGCTGGCGCGGCGGCGCCACGTGGGCGCAGGTGTCGCCGAGGCTGACGGCCGCCGGAAAGCCCGCAGCCCCACGGGCTGTGGGGCCACGCGAGCGGCTGCCAAAGAGCTTTCCAAGGAGGCACGGCTTTCCCTCCTGGCTCTTCGGGCGTGGGAGCTGTCACCAGAGCCGCGGCCCTACCGGAAAATGCTTCGCAGGCTGGCGTGGTGGCGACACGTGGTCGCAGGTGTCGCGGAGGCTGACGGCCGCCGGAAAACCCGCAGCCCCACGGGCTGTGGGGCCACGCGAGCAGCTGTCAAAGAGCTTTCCAACGAGGCACGGCTTTCCCTCCTGGCTCTTCGGGCATGGGAGCTGTCGCCAGAGACGCGGCCCTACCGGAAAATGTTTCGCAGGCTGGCGCGGCGGCGCCACGTGGGCGCCGGTGTCGCCGAATCTGACGGCCGCCGGAAAGCCCGCAGCCCCACGGGCTGTGGGGCCACACGAGCGGCTGCCAAAGAAGTTTCCAACGATGCACGGCATTCCCTCCGGGCTCTTCGGGTTTGGGAGCTTTCGCCAGAGCCGTGGACCTACCGGAAAATGCTTTGCAGGCTGGCGCGGCGGCGCCACGTGGGCGCAGGTGTCGCCGAGGCTGACGGCCGCCGGAAAGCCCGCAGCCCCACGGGCTGTGGGGCCATGCGAGCGGCTGCCAAAGAGCTTTCCAAGGAGGCATGGTTTCCCTCCTGGCTCTTCGGGCGTGGGAGCTGTCACCAGAGCCGCGGCCCTACCGGAAAATGCTTCGCAGGCTGGCGTGGCGGCGCCACGTGGGCGCCGGTGTCGCCGAGGCTGACGGCCGCCGGAAAGCCCGCAGCCCCACGGGCTGTGGGGCCACGCCAGCGGCTGCCAAAGAGCTTTCCAAGGAGGCACGGCTTTCCCTCCTGGCTCTTCGGGCGTGGGAGCTGTCACCAGAGCCGCGGCCCTACCCGAAAATGCTTCGCAGGCTGGCGCCCCGGCGACACGTGGTCGCAGGTGTCGCGGAGGCTGACAGCCGCCGGAAAGCCCGCAGCCCCACGGGCTGTGGGGCCACGCGAGCGGCTGCCAAAGAGCTTTCCAACGAGGCACGGCTTTCCCTCCTGGCTCTTCGGGCGTGGGAGCTGTCGCCAGAGCCGCGGCCCTACTCGAAAATGCTTCGCAGGCTGGCGCGGCGGCGACACGTGGGCACCGGTGTCGCCGAGGCTGACGGCCGCCGGAAAGCCCGCAGCCCCACGGGCTGTGGGGCCACGCGAGCGGCGGCCAAAGAGCTTTCCAAGGAGGCACGGCTTTCCCTCCTGGCTCTTCGGGCGTGGGAGCTGTCGCCAGAGCCGTGGCCCTACTGGAAAATGCTTTCCAGGCTGTCGCGGCGGTGCCACGTGGGCGCCGGTGGCGGGGAGGCTGACGGCCGCCGGAAAGCCCGCAGCCCCACGGGCTGTGGGGCCACGCGAGCGGCTGCCAAAGAGCTTTCCAACGAGGCACGGCTTTCCCTCCTGGCTCTTCGGGTGTGGGAGCTGTCGCCAGAGCCGCGGCCCTACCGGAAAATGCTTCGCAGGCTGGCGCGGCGCTGCCACGTGGGCGCCGGTGTCGCCGAGGCTGACGGCCGCCGGAAAGCCCACAGCCCCACGGGCTGTGGGGCCACGCGAGCGGCTGCCAAAGAGCTTTCCAAGGAGGCATGGCTTTCCCTCCTGGCTCTTCGGGCGTGGGAGCTGTCGCCAGAGACGCGGCCCTACCGGAAAATGCTTCGCAGGCTGGCGCGGCGGCGACACGTGGTCGCAGGTGTCGCCGAGGCTGACGGCCGCCGGAAAGCCCGCAGCCCCACGGGCTGTGGGGCCACGCGAGCGGCTGCCAAAGAGCTTTCCAACGAGGCACGGCTTTCCCTCCTGGCTCTTCGGGCGTCGGAGCTGTCGCCAGAGCCGCGGCCCTACCGGAAAATGCTTTGCAGGCTGGCGCGGCGGCGACACGTGGGCACCGGTGTCGCCGAGGCTGACGGCCGCCGGAAAACCCGCAGCCCCACGGGCTGTGGGGCCACGCGAGCAGCTGTCAAAGAGCTTTCCAACGAGGCACGGCTTTCCCTCCTGGCTCTTCGGGCGTGGGAGCTGTCGCCAGAGCCGCGGCCCTACCCGAAAATGCTTCGCAGGCTGGCGTGGTGGCGACACGTGGTCGCAGGTGTCGCCGAGGCTGACGGCCGCCGGAAAGCCCGCAGCCCCACGGGCTGTGGGGCCACGCGAGCGGCTGCCAAAGAGCTTTCCAACGAGGCACGGCTTTCCCACCTGGCTCTTCGGGCGTGGGAGCTGTCGCCAGAGCCGCGGCCCTACTCGAAAATGCTTCGCAGGCTGGCGCGGCGGCGACACGTGGGCACCGGTGTCGCCGAGGCTGACGGCCGCCGGAAAGCCCGCAGCCCCACGGGCTGTGGGGCCACGCGAGCGGCGGCCAAAGAGCTTTCCAAGGAGGCACGGCTTTCCCTCCTGGCTCTTCGGGCGTGGGAGCTGTCGCCAGAGCCGTGGCCCTACTGGAAAATGCTTTCCAGGCTGTCGCGGCGGTGCCACGTGGGCGCCGGTGGCGGGGAGGCTGACGGCCGCCGGAAAGCCCGCAGCCCCACGGGCTGTGGGGCCACGCGAGCGGCTGCCAAAGAGCTTTCCAACGAGGCACGGCTTTCCCTCTTGGCTCTTCGGGCGTGGGAGCTGTCGCCAGAGCTGCGGCCGTACCGGAAACTGCTTCGCAGGCTGGCGCGGCGGCGCCACGTGGGCGCCGGTGTCGCCGAGGCTGACGGCCGCCGGAAAGCCCGCAGCCCCACGGGCTGTGGGGCCACGCGAGCGGCTGCCAAAGAGCTTTCCAACGAGGCACGGCTTTCCCTCCTGGCTCTTCGGGTGTGGGAGCTGTCGCCAGAGCCGCGGCCCTACCGGAAAATGCTTCGCAGGCTGGCGCGGCGCTGCCACGTGGGCGCCGGTGTCGCCGAGGCTGACGGCCGCCGGAAAGCCCACAGCCCCACGGGCTGTGGGGCCACGCGAGCGGCTGCCAAAGAGCTTTCCAAGGAGGCATGGCTTTCCCTCCTGGCTCTTCGGGCGTGGGAGCTGTCGCCAGAGCCGCGGCCCTACCGGAAAATGCTTCGCAGGCTGGCGCGGCGGCGACACGTGGTCGCAGGTGTCGCCGAGGCTGACGGCCGCCGGAAAGCCCGCAGCCCCACGGGCTGTGGGGCCACGCGAGCGGCTGCCAAAGAGCTTTCCAACGAGGCACGGCTTTCCCTCCTGGCTCTTCGGGCGTCGGAGCTGTCGCCAGAGCCGCGGCCCTACCGGAAAATGCTTTGCAGGCTGGCGCGGCGGCGACACGTGGGCACCGGTGTCGCCGAGGCTGACGGCCGCCGGAAAACCCGCAGCCCCACGGGCTGTGGGGCCACGCGAGCAGCTGTCAAAGAGCTTTCCAACGAGGCACGGCTTTCCCTCCTGGCTCTTCGGGCGTGGGAGCTGTCGCCAGAGCCGCGGCCCTACCGGAAAATGCTTCGCAGGCTGGCGTGGTGGCGACACGTGGTCGCAGGTGTCGCCGAGGCTGACGGCCGCCGGAAAGCCCGCAGCCCCACGGGCTGTGGGGCCACGCGAGCGGCTGCCAAAGAGCTTTCCAACGAGGCACGGCTTTCCCACCTGGCTCTTCGGGCGTGGGAGCTGTCGCCAGAGCCGCGGCCCTACTCGAAAATGCTTCGCAGGCTGGCGCGGCGGCGACACGTGGGCACCGGTGTCGCCGAGGCTGACGGCCGCCGGAAAGCCCGCAGCCCCACGGGCTGTGGGGCCACGCGAGCGGCGGCCAAAGAGCTTTCCAAGGAGGCACGGCTTTCCCTCCTGGCTCTTCGGGCGTGGGAGCTGTCGCCAGAGCCGTGGCCCTACTGGAAAATGCTTTCCAGGCTGTCGCGGCGGTGCCACGTGGGCGCCGGTGGCGGGGAGGCTGACGGCCGCCGGAAAGCCCGCAGCCCCACGGGCTGTGGGGCCACGCGAGCGGCTGCCAAAGAGCTTTCCAACGAGGCACGGCTTTCCCTCTTGGCTCTTCGGGCGTGGGAGCTGTCGCCAGAGCTGCGGCCGTACCGGAAACTGCTTCGCAGGCTGGCGCGGCGGCGCCACGTGGGCGCCGGTGTCGCCGAGGCTGACGGCCGCCGGAAAGCCCGCAGCCCCACGGGCTGTGGGGCCACGCGAGCGGCTGCCAAAGAGCTTTCCAACGAGGCACGGCTTTCCCTCCTGGCTCTTCGGGTGTGGGAGCTGTCGCCAGAGCCGCGGCCCTACCGGAAAATGCTTCGCAGGCTGGCGCGGCGCTGCCACGTGGGCGCCGGTGTCGCCGAAGCTGACGGCCGCCGGAAAGCCCACAGCCCCACGGGCTGTGGGGCCACGCGAGCGGCTGCCAAAGAGCTTTCCAAGGAGGCACGGCTTTCCCTCCTGGCTCTTCGGGCGTGGGAGCTGTCGCCAGAGCCGCGGCCCTACCGGAAAATGCTTCGCAGGCTGGCGCGGCGGCGACACGTGGTCGCAGGTGTCGCCGAGGCTGACGGCCGCCGGAAAGCCCGCAGCCCCACGGGCTGTGGGGCCACGCGAGCGGCTGCCAAAGAGCTTTCCAAGGAGGCACGGCTTTCCCTCCTGGCTCTTCGGGCGTCGGAGCTGTCGCCAGAGCCGCGGCCCTACCGGAAAATGCTTTGCAGGCTGGCGCGGCGGCGACACGTGGGCACCGGTGTCGCCGAGGCTGACGGCCGCCGGAAAACCTGCATCCCCACGGGCTGTGGGGCCACGCGAGCAGCTGTCAAAGAGCTTTCCAACGAGGCACGGCTTTCCCTCCTGGCTCTTCGGGCATGGGAGCTGTCGCCAGAGACGCGGCCCTACCGGAAAATGCTTCGCAGTCTGGCGCGGGGGGCGCCACGTGGGCGCCAGTGTCGCCGAGGCTGACGGCCGCCAGAAAGCCCGCAGCCCCACGGGCTGTGGGGCCACGCGAGCGGCTGCCAAAGAGCTTTCCAATGAGACACGGCTTTCCCTCCTGGCTCTTCGGGCGTGGGAGCTGTCGCCAGAGCCACGGCCCTACCGGAAAATGCTTCGCAGGCTGGCGTGGCGGCTCCACGTGGGCGCCGGTGTCGCCGAGGCTGACGGCCGCCGGAAAGCCCGCAGCCCCACGGGCTGTGGGGCCACGCGAGCGGCTGCCAAAGAGCTTTCCAAGGAGGCACGGCTTTCCCTCCTGGCTCTTCGGGCGTGGGAGCTGTCGCCAGAGCCGCGGCCCTACCGGAAAATGCTTCGCAGGCTGGCGTGGTGGCGACACGTGGTCGCAGGTGTCGCCGAGGCTGACGGCCGCCGGAAAGCCCGCAGCCCCACGGGCTGTGGGGCCACGCGAGCGGCTGCCAAAGAGCTTTCCAACGAGGCACGGCTTTCCCACCTGGCTCTTCGGGCGTGGGAGCTGTCGCCAGAGCCGCGGCCCTACCGGAAAATGCTTCGCAGGCTGGCGTGGCCGCGCCACGTGGGCGCCGGTGTCGCCAAGGCAGACGGCTGCCGGAAAGCCCACACCCCCACGGGCTGTGGGGCCACGCGAGCGGCTGCCAAAGAGCTTTCCAACGAGGCACGGCTTTCCCTCCTGGCTCTTCGGGTGTGGGAGCTGTCGCCAGAGCCGCGGCCCTACCGGAAAATGCTTCGCAGGCTGGCGCGGCACTGCCACGTGGGCGCTGGTGTCGCCGAGGCTGACGGCCGCCGGAAAGCCCAAAGCCCCATGGGCTGTGGGGCCACGCGAGCGGCTGCCAAAGAGGTTTCCAAGGAGGCACGGCTTTCCCACCTGGCTCTTCGGGCGTGGGAGCTGTCGCCAGAGCCGCGGCCCTACCGGAAAATGCTTTGCAGGCTGGCGTGGCCGCGCCACGTGGGCGCCGGTGTCGCCAAGGCTGACGGCCGCCGGAAAGCCCACAGCCCCACGGGCTGTGGGGCCACGCGAGCGGCTGCCAAAGAGCTTTCCAACGAGGCACGGCTTTCCCTCCTGGCTCTTCGGGCGTGGGAGCTGTCGCCAGAGCCGCGGCCCTACCGGAAAATGCTTTGCAGGCTGGCGTGGCCGCGCCACGTGGGCGCCGGTGTCGCCAAGGCTGACGGCCGCCGGAAAGCCCGCAGCCCCACGGGCTGTGGGGCCACGCGAGTGGCTGCCAAAGAGCTTTCCAACGAGGCACGGCTTTCCCTCCTGGCTCTTCGGGCGTGGGAGCTGTCGCCAGAGCCGCGGCCCTACCCGAAAATGCTTCGCAGGCTGGCGCGGCGGCGACACGTGGTCGCAGGTGTCGCCGAGGCTGACGGCCGCCGGAAAGCCCGCAGCCCCACGGGCTGTGGGGCCACGCGAGTGGCTGCCTAAGAGCTTTCCAACGAGGCACGGCTTTCCCTCCTGGCTCTTCGGGCGTGGGAGCTGTCGCCAGAGCCGTGGCCCTACTGGAAAATGCTTTCCAGGCTGTCGCGGCGGTGCCACGTGGGCGCCGGTGGCGGGGAGGCTGACGGCCGCCGGAAAGCCCGCAGCCCCACGGGCTGTGGGGCCACGCGAGCGGCTGCCAAAGAGCTTTCCAACGAGGCACGGCTTTCCCTCTTGGCTCTTCGGGCGTGGGAGCTGTCGGCAGAGCCGCGGCCCTACCGGAAACTGCTTCGCAGGCTGGCGCGGCGGCTCCACGTGGGCGCCGGTGTCGCCGAGGCTGACGGCCCCCGAAAAGCCCGCAGCCCCACGGGCTGTGGGGCAACGCGAGCGGCTGCCAAAGAGCTTTCCAACGAGGCACGGCTTTCCCTCCTGGCTCTTCGGGTGTGGGAGCTGTTGCCAGAGCCGCGGCCCTACCGGAAAATGCTTCGCAGGCTGGCGCGGCGCTGCCACGTGGGCGCCGGTGTCGCCGAGGCTGACGGCCGCCGGAAAGCCCACAGCCCCATGGGCTGTGGGGCCACGCGAGCGGCTGCCAAAGAGGTTTCCAACGAGGCACGGCTTTCCCTCCTGGCTCTTCGGGCGTGGGAGCTGTCGCCAGAGCCGCGGCCCTACCGGAAAATGCTTTGCAGGCTGGCGCGGCGGCGCCACGTGGGCACCGGTGTCGCCGAGGCTGACGGCCGCCGGAAAACCCGCAGCCCCACGGGCTGTGGGGCCACGCGAGCAGCTCTCAAAGAGCTTTCCAAGGAGGCACGGCTTTCCCTCCTGGCTCTTCGGGCATGGGAGCTGTAGCCAGAGACGCGGCCCTACCGGTAAATGCTTCACAGGCTGGCACGGCGGCGCCACGTGGGCGCCGGTGGCGGGGAGGCTGACGGCCGCAGGAAAGCCCGCAGCCCCACGGGCTGTGGGGCCACACGAGCGGCTGCCTAAGAGCTTTCCAATGAGACACGGCTTTCCCTCCTGGCTCTTCGGGCGTGGGAGCTGTCGCCAGAGCCGCGGCCCTACCGGAAAATGCTTCGCAGTCTGACACGGCGGCGCCACGTGGGCGCCGGTGTCGCGGAGGCTGACGGCCGCCGGAAAGCCCGCAGCCCCACGGGCTGTGGGGCCACGCGAGCGGCTGCCAAAGAGCTTTCCAATGAGACACGGCTTTCCCTCCTGGCTCTTCGGGCGTGGGAGCTGTCGCCAGAGCCACGGCCCTACCGGAAAATGCTTCGCAGGCTGGCGCGGCGGCGACACGTGGGCGCCGGTGTCGCCGAGGCTGACGGCCGCCGGAAAGCCCGCAGCCCCACGGGCTGTGGGGCCACGCCAGCGGCTGCCAAAGAGCTTTCCAAGGAGGCACGGCTTTCCCTCCTGGCTCTTCAGGCGTGGGAGCTGTCGCCAGAGCCGCGGCCCTACCGGAAAATGCTTCGCAGGCTGGCGTGGCCGCGCCACGTAGGCGCCGGTGTCGCCAAGGCTGACGGCCGCCGGAAAGCCCACAGCCCCACGGGCTGTGGGGCCACGCGAGCGGCTGCCAAAGAGCTTTCCAACGAGGCACGGCTTTCCCTCCTGGCTCTTCGGGCGTGTGAGCTGTCGCCAGAGCCGCGGCCCTACCGGAAACTGCTTCGCAGGCTGGCGCGGCGGCGCCACGTGGGCGCCGGTGTCGCCGAGGCTGACGGCCGCCGGAAAGCCCGCAGCCCCACGGGCTGTGGGGCCACGCGAGCGGCTGCCAAAGAGCTTTCCAACGAGGCACGGCTTTCCCTCCTTGCTCTTCGGGCGTGGGAGCTGTCGCCAGAGCCGCGGCCCTACGGGAAAATGCTTTGCAGGCTGGCGCGGCGGCGCCACGTGGGCACCGGTGTCGCCGAGGCTGACGGCCGCCGGAAAACCCGCAGCCCCACGGGCTGTGGGGCCACGCGAGCGGCTGCCAAAGAGCTTTCCAACGAGGCACGGCTTTCCCACCTGGCTCTTCGGGCGTGGGAGCTGTCGCCAGAGCCGCGGCCCTACCGGAAAATGCTTCGCAGGCTGGCGTGGCCGCGCCACGTGGGCGCCGGTGTCGCCAAGGCAGACGGCTGCCGGAAAGCCCACACCCCCACGGGCTGTGGGGCCACGCGAGCGGCTGCCAAAGAGCTTTCCAACGAGGCACGGCTTTCCCTCCTGGCTCTTCGGGTGTGGGAGCTGTCGCCAGAGCCGCGGCCCTACCGGAAAATGCTTCGCAGGCTGGCGCGGCACTGCCACGTGGGCGCTGGTGTCGCCGAGGCTGACGGCCGCCGGAAAGCCCAAAGCCCCATGGGCTGTGGGGCCACGCGAGCGGCTGCCAAAGAGGTTTCCAAGGAGGCACGGCTTTCCCACCTGGCTCTTCGGGCGTGGGAGCTGTCGCCAGAGCCGCGGCCCTACCGGAAAATGCTTTGCAGGCTGGCGTGGCCGCGCCACGTGGGCGCCGGTGTCGCCAAGGCTGACGGCCGCCGGAAAGCCCACAGCCCCACGGGCTGTGGGGCCACGCGAGCGGCTGCCAAAGAGCTTTCCAACGAGGCACGGCTTTCCCTCCTGGCTCTTCGGGCGTGGGAGCTGTCGCCAGAGCCGCGGCCCTACCGGAAAATGCTTTGCAGGCTGGCGTGGCCGCGCCACGTGGGCGCCGGTGTCGCCAAGGCTGACGGCCGCCGGAAAGCCCGCAGCCCCACGGGCTGTGGGGCCACGCGAGTGGCTGCCAAAGAGCTTTCCAACGAGGCACGGCTTTCCCTCCTGGCTCTTCGGGCGTGGGAGCTGTCGCCAGAGCCGCGGCCCTACCCGAAAATGCTTCGCAGGCTGGCGCGGCGGCGACACGTGGTCGCAGGTGTCGCCGAGGCTGACGGCCGCCGGAAAGCCCGCAGCCCCACGGGCTGTGGGGCCACGCGAGTGGCTGCCTAAGAGCTTTCCAACGAGGCACGGCTTTCCCTCCTGGCTCTTCGGGCGTGGGAGCTGTCGCCAGAGCCGTGGCCCTACAGGAAAATGCTTTCCAGGCTGTCGCGGCGGTGCCACGTGGGCGCCGGTGGCGGGGAGGCTGACGGCCGCCGGAAAGCCCGCAGCCCCACGGGCTGTGGGGCCACGCGAGCGGCTGCCAAAGAGGTTTCCAACGAGGCACGGCTTTCCCTCTTGGCTCTTCGGGCGTGGGAGCTGTCGGCAGAGCCGCGGCCCTACCGGAAACTGCTTCGCAGGCTGGCGCGGCGGCTCCACGTGGGCGCCGGTGTCGCCGAGGCTGACGGCCCCCGAAAAGCCCGCAGCCCCACGGGCTGTGGGGCAACGCGAGCGGCTGCCAAAGAGCTTTCCAACGAGGCACGGCTTTCCCTCCTGGCTCTTCGGGTGTGGGAGCTGTTGCCAGAGCCGCGGCCCTACCGGAAAATGCTTCGCAGGCTGGCGCGGCGCTGCCACGTGGGCGCCGGTGTCGCCGAAGCTGACGGCCGCCGGAAAGCCCACAGCCCCATGGGCTGTGGGGCCACGCGAGCGGCTGCCAAAGAGGTTTCCAACGAGGCACGGCTTTCCCTCCTGGCTCTTCGGGCGTGGGAGCTGTCGCCAGAGCCGCGGCCCTACCGGAAAATGCTTTGCAGGCTGGCGCGGCGGCGCCACGTGGGCACCGGTGTCGCCGAGGCTGACGGCCGCCGGAAAACCCGCAGCCCCACGGGCTGTGGGGCCACGCGAGCAGCTCTCAAAGAGCTTTCGAAGGAGGCACGGCTTTCCCTCCTGGCTCTTCGGGCATGGGAGCTGTAGCCAGAGACGCGGCCCTACCGGAAAATGCTTCACAGGCTGGCACGGCGGCGCCACGTGGGCGCCGGTGGCGGGGAGGCTGACGGCCGCAGGAAAGCCCGCAGCCCCACGGGCTGTGGGGCCACACGAGCGGCTGCCTAAGAGCTTTCCAATGAGACACGGCTTTCCCTCCTGGCTCTTCGGGCGTGGGAGCTGTCGCCAGAGCCGCGGCCCTACCGGAAAATGCTTCGCAGTCTGACACGGCGGCGCCACGTGGGCGCCGGTGTCGCGGAGGCTGACGGCCGCCGGAAAGCCCGCAGCCCCACGGGCTGTGGGGCCACGCGAGCGGCTGCCAAAGAGCTTTCCAATGAGACACGGCTTTCCCTCCTGGCTCTTCGGGCGTGGGAGCTGTCGCCAGAGCCACGGCCCTACCGGAAAATGCTTCGCAGGCTGGCGTGGCGGCGCCACGTGGGCGCCGGTGTCGCCGAGGCTGACGGCCGCCGGAAAGCCCGCAGCCCCACGGGCTGTGGGGCCACGCCAGCGGCTGCCAAAGAGCTTTCCAAGGAGGCACGGCTTTCCCTCCTGGCTCTTCAGGCGTGGGAGCTGTCGCCAGAGCCGCGGCCCTACCGGAAAATGCTTCGCAGGCTGGCGCGGCGGCGCCACGTGGGCGCCGGTGTCGCCGAGGCTGACGGCCGCCGGAAAGCCCGCAGCCCCACGGGCTGTGGGGCCACGCGAGCGGCTGCCAAAGAGCTTTCCAACGAGGCACGGCTTTCCCTCCTGGCTCTTCGGGCGTGTGAGCTGTCGCCAGAGCCGCGGCCCTACCGGAAACTGCTTTGCAGGCTGGCGCGGCGGCGCCACGTGGGCACCGGTGTCGCCGAGGCTGACGGCCGCCGGAAAACCCGCAGCCCCACGGGCTGTGGGGCCACGCGAGCAGCTGTCAAAGAGCTTTCCAAGGAGGCACGGCTTTCCCTCCTGGCTCTTCGGGCATGGGAGCTGTCGCCAGAGACGCGGCCCTACCGGAAAATGCTTCGCAGGCTGGCGCGGCGGCGCCACGTGGGCGCCGGTGTCGCCGAATCTGACGGCCGCCGGAAAGCCCGCAGCCCCACGGGCTGTGGGGCCACACGAGCGGCTGCCAAAGAAGTTTCCAACGATGCACGCCATTCCCTCCGGGCTCTTCGGGTTTGGGAGCTTTCGCCAGAGCCGTGGACCTACCGGAAAATGCTTTACAGGCTGGCGCGGCGGCGCCACGTGGGCGCAGGTGTCGCCGAGGCTGACGGCCGCCGGAAAGCCCGCAGCCCCACGGGCTGTGGGGCCACGCGAGCGGCTGCCAAAGAGCTTTCCAAGGAGGCACGGCTTTCCCTCCTGGCTCTTCGGGCGTGGGAGCTGTCGCCAGAGCCGCGGCCCTACCCGAAAATGCTTCGCAGGCTGGCGCCCCGGCGACACGTGGTCGCAGGTGTCGCGGAGGCTGACGGCCGCCGGAAAACCCGCAGCCCCACGGGCTGTGGGGCCACGCGAGCAGCTGTCAAAGAGCTTTCCAAGGAGGCACGGCTTTCCCTCCTGGCTCTTCGGGCATGGGAGCTGTCGCCAGAGACGCGGCCCTACCGGAAAATGTTTCGCAGGCTGGCGCGGCGGCGCCACGTGGGCGCCGGTGTCGCCGAATCTGACGGCCGCCGGAAAGCCCGCAGCCCCACGGGCTGTGGGGCCACACGAGCGGCTGCCAAAGAAGTTTCCAACGATGCACGGCATTCCCTCCGGGCTCTTCGGGTTTGGGAGCTTTCGCCAGAGCCGTGGACCTACCGGAAAATGCTTTGCAGGCTGGCGCGGCGGCGCCACGTGGGCGCAGGTGTCGCCGAGGCTGACGGCCGCCGGAAAGCCCGCAGCCCCACGGGCTGTGGGGCCACGCGAGCGGCTGCCAAAGAGCTTTCCAAGGAGGCACGGCTTTCCCTCCTGGCTCTTCGGGCGTGGGAGCTGTCGCCAGAGCCGTGGCCCTACTGGAAAATGCTTTCCAGGCTGTCGCGGCGGTGCCACGTGGGCGCCGGTGGCGGGGAGGCTGACGGCCGCCGGAAAGCCCGCAGCCCCACGGGCTGTGGGGCCACGCGAGCCGCTGCCAAAGAGCTTTCCAACGAGGCACGGCTTTCCCTCCTGGCTCTTCGGGCGTGGGAGCTGTCGCCAGAGCCGCGGCCCTACCCGAAAATGCTTCGCAGGCTGGCGCGGCGGCGACACGTGGTCGCAGGTGTCGCCGAGGCTGACGGCCGCCGGAAAGCCCGCAGCCCCACGGGCTGTGGGGCCACGCGAGTGGCTGCCTAAGAGCTTTCCAACGAGGCACGGCTTTCCCTCCTGGCTCTTCGGGCGTGGGAGCTGTCGCCAGAGCCGTGGCCCTACTGGAAAATGCTTTCCAGGCTGTCGCGGCGGTGCCACGTGGGCGCCGGTGGCGGGGAGGCTGACGGCCGCCGGAAAGCCCGCAGCCCCACGGGCTGTGGGGCCACGCGAGCGGCTGCCAAAGAGCTTTCCAACGAGGCACGGCTTTCCCTCTTGGCTCTTCGGGCGTGGGAGCTGTCGGCAGAGCCGCGGCCCTACCGGAAACTGCTTCGCAGGCTGGCGCGGCGGCTCCACGTGGGCGCCGGTGTCGCCGAGGCTGACGGCCCCCGAAAAGCCCGCAGCCCCACGGGCTGTGGGGCAACGCGAGCGGCTGCCAAAGAGCTTTCCAACGAGGCACGGCTTTCCCTCCTGGCTCTTCGGGTGTGGGAGCTGTTGCCAGAGCCGCGGCCCTACCGGAAAATGCTTCGCAGGCTGGCGCGGCGCTGCCACGTGGGCGCCGGTGTCGCCGAGGCTGACGGCCGCCGGAAAGCCCACAGCCCCATGGGCTGTGGGGCCACGCGAGCGGCTGCCAAAGAGGTTTCCAACGAGGCACGGCTTTCCCTCCTGGCTCTTCGGGCGTGGGAGCTGTCGCCAGAGCCGCGGCCCTACCGGAAAATGCTTTGCAGGCTGGCGCGGCGGCGCCACGTGGGCACCGGTGTCGCCGAGGCTGACGGCCGCCGGAAAACCCGCAGCCCCACGGGCTGTGGGGCCACGCGAGCAGCTCTCAAAGAGCTTTCCAAGGAGGCACGGCTTTCCCTCCTGGCTCTTCGGGCATGGGAGCTGTAGCCAGAGACGCGGCCCTACCGGTAAATGCTTCACAGGCTGGCACGGCGGCGCCACGTGGGCGCCGGTGGCGGGGAGGCTGACGGCCGCAGGAAAGCCCGCAGCCCCACGGGCTGTGGGGCCACACGAGCGGCTGCCTAAGAGCTTTCCAATGAGACACGGCTTTCCCTCCTGGCTCTTCGGGCGTGGGAGCTGTCGCCAGAGCCGCGGCCCTACCGGAAAATGCTTCGCAGTCTGACACGGCGGCGCCACGTGGGCGCCGGTGTCGCGGAGGCTGACGGCCGCCGGAAAGCCCGCAGCCCCACGGGCTGTGGGGCCACGCGAGCGGCTGCCAAAGAGCTTTCCAATGAGACACGGCTTTCCCTCCTGGCTCTTCGGGCGTGGGAGCTGTCGCCAGAGCCACGGCCCTACCGGAAAATGCTTCGCAGGCTGGCGCGGCGGCGACACGTGGGCGCCGGTGTCGCCGAGGCTGACGGCCGCCGGAAAGCCCGCAGCCCCACGGGCTGTGGGGCCACGCCAGCGGCTGCCAAAGAGCTTTCCAAGGAGGCACGGCTTTCCCTCCTGGCTCTTCAGGCGTGGGAGCTGTCGCCAGAGCCGCGGCCCTACCGGAAAATGCTTCGCAGGCTGGCGTGGCCGCGCCACGTAGGCGCCGGTGTCGCCAAGGCTGACGGCCGCCGGAAAGCCCACAGCCCCACGGGCTGTGGGGCCACGCGAGCGGCTGCCAAAGAGCTTTCCAACGAGGCACGGCTTTCCCTCCTGGCTCTTCGGGCGTGTGAGCTGTCGCCAGAGCCGCGGCCCTACCGGAAACTGCTTCGCAGGCTGGCGCGGCGGCGCCACGTGGGCGCCGGTGTCGCCGAGGCTGACGGCCGCCGGAAAGCCCGCAGCCCCACGGGCTGTGGGGCCACGCGAGCGGCTGCCAAAGAGCTTTCCAACGAGGCACGGCTTTCCCTCCTTGCTCTTCGGGCGTGGGAGCTGTCGCCAGAGCCGCGGCCCTACGGGAAAATGCTTTGCAGGCTGGCGCGGCGGCGCCACGTGGGCACCGGTGTCGCCGAGGCTGACGGCCGCCGGAAAACCCGCAGCCCCACGGGCTGTGGGGCCACGCGAGCGGCTGCCAAAGAGCTTTCCAACGAGGCACGGCTTTCCCACCTGGCTCTTCGGGCGTGGGAGCTGTCGCCAGAGCCGCGGCCCTACCGGAAAATGCTTCGCAGGCTGGCGTGGCCGCGCCACGTGGGCGCCGGTGTCGCCAAGGCAGACGGCTGCCGGAAAGCCCACACCCCCACGGGCTGTGGGGCCACGCGAGCGGCTGCCAAAGAGCTTTCCAACGAGGCACGGCTTTCCCTCCTGGCTCTTCGGGTGTGGGAGCTGTCGCCAGAGCCGCGGCCCTACCGGAAAATGCTTCGCAGGCTGGCGCGGCACTGCCACGTGGGCGCTGGTGTCGCCGAGGCTGACGGCCGCCGGAAAGCCCAAAGCCCCATGGGCTGTGGGGCCACGCGAGCGGCTGCCAAAGAGGTTTCCAAGGAGGCACGGCTTTCCCACCTGGCTCTTCGGGCGTGGGAGCTGTCGCCAGAGCCGCGGCCCTACCGGAAAATGCTTTGCAGGCTGGCGTGGCCGCGCCACGTGGGCGCCGGTGTCGCCAAGGCTGACGGCCGCCGGAAAGCCCACAGCCCCACGGGCTGTGGGGCCACGCGAGCGGCTGCCAAAGAGCTTTCCAACGAGGCACGGCTTTCCCTCCTGGCTCTTCGGGCGTGGGAGCTGTCGCCAGAGCCGCGGCCCTACCGGAAAATGCTTTGCAGGCTGGCGTGGCCGCGCCACGTGGGCGCCGGTGTCGCCAAGGCTGACGGCCGCCGGAAAGCCCGCAGCCCCACGGGCTGTGGGGCCACGCGAGTGGCTGCCAAAGAGCTTTCCAACGAGGCACGGCTTTCCCTCCTGGCTCTTCGGGCGTGGGAGCTGTCGCCAGAGCCGCGGCCCTACCCGAAAATGCTTCGCAGGCTGGCGCGGCGGCGACACGTGGTCGCAGGTGTCGCCGAGGCTGACGGCCGCCGGAAAGCCCGCAGCCCCACGGGCTGTGGGGCCACGCGAGTGGCTGCCTAAGAGCTTTCCAACGAGGCACGGCTTTCCCTCCTGGCTCTTCGGGCGTGGGAGCTGTCGCCAGAGCCGTGGCCCTACAGGAAAATGCTTTCCAGGCTGTCGCGGCGGTGCCACGTGGGCGCCGGTGGCGGGGAGGCTGACGGCCGCCGGAAAGCCCGCAGCCCCACGGGCTGTGGGGCCACGCGAGCGGCTGCCAAAGAGGTTTCCAACGAGGCACGGCTTTCCCTCTTGGCTCTTCGGGCGTGGGAGCTGTCGGCAGAGCCGCGGCCCTACCGGAAACTGCTTCGCAGGCTGGCGCGGCGGCTCCACGTGGGCGCCGGTGTCGCCGAGGCTGACGGCCCCCGAAAAGCCCGCAGCCCCACGGGCTGTGGGGCAACGCGAGCGGCTGCCAAAGAGCTTTCCAACGAGGCACGGCTTTCCCTCCTGGCTCTTCGGGTGTGGGAGCTGTTGCCAGAGCCGCGGCCCTACCGGAAAATGCTTCGCAGGCTGGCGCGGCGCTGCCACGTGGGCGCCGGTGTCGCCGAAGCTGACGGCCGCCGGAAAGCCCACAGCCCCATGGGCTGTGGGGCCACGCGAGCGGCTGCCAAAGAGGTTTCCAACGAGGCACGGCTTTCCCTCCTGGCTCTTCGGGCGTGGGAGCTGTCGCCAGAGCCGCGGCCCTACCGGAAAATGCTTTGCAGGCTGGCGCGGCGGCGCCACGTGGGCACCGGTGTCGCCGAGGCTGACGGCCGCCGGAAAACCCGCAGCCCCACGGGCTGTGGGGCCACGCGAGCAGCTCTCAAAGAGCTTTCGAAGGAGGCACGGCTTTCCCTCCTGGCTCTTCGGGCATGGGAGCTGTAGCCAGAGACGCGGCCCTACCGGAAAATGCTTCACAGGCTGGCACGGCGGCGCCACGTGGGCGCCGGTGGCGGGGAGGCTGACGGCCGCAGGAAAGCCCGCAGCCCCACGGGCTGTGGGGCCACACGAGCGGCTGCCTAAGAGCTTTCCAATGAGACACGGCTTTCCCTCCTGGCTCTTCGGGCGTGGGAGCTGTCGCCAGAGCCGCGGCCCTACCGGAAAATGCTTCGCAGTCTGACACGGCGGCGCCACGTGGGCGCCGGTGTCGCGGAGGCTGACGGCCGCCGGAAAGCCCGCAGCCCCACGGGCTGTGGGGCCACGCGAGCGGCTGCCAAAGAGCTTTCCAATGAGACACGGCTTTCCCTCCTGGCTCTTCGGGCGTGGGAGCTGTCGCCAGAGCCACGGCCCTACCGGAAAATGCTTCGCAGGCTGGCGTGGCGGCGCCACGTGGGCGCCGGTGTCGCCGAGGCTGACGGCCGCCGGAAAGCCCGCAGCCCCACGGGCTGTGGGGCCACGCCAGCGGCTGCCAAAGAGCTTTCCAAGGAGGCACGGCTTTCCCTCCTGGCTCTTCAGGCGTGGGAGCTGTCGCCAGAGCCGCGGCCCTACCGGAAAATGCTTCGCAGGCTGGCGCGGCGGCGCCACGTGGGCGCCGGTGTCGCCGAGGCTGACGGCCGCCGGAAAGCCCGCAGCCCCACGGGCTGTGGGGCCACGCGAGCGGCTGCCAAAGAGCTTTCCAACGAGGCACGGCTTTCCCTCCTGGCTCTTCGGGCGTGTGAGCTGTCGCCAGAGCCGCGGCCCTACCGGAAACTGCTTTGCAGGCTGGCGCGGCGGCGCCACGTGGGCACCGGTGTCGCCGAGGCTGACGGCCGCCGGAAAACCCGCAGCCCCACGGGCTGTGGGGCCACGCGAGCAGCTGTCAAAGAGCTTTCCAAGGAGGCACGGCTTTCCCTCCTGGCTCTTCGGGCATGGGAGCTGTCGCCAGAGACGCGGCCCTACCGGAAAATGCTTCGCAGGCTGGCGCGGCGGCGCCACGTGGGCGCCGGTGTCGCCGAATCTGACGGCCGCCGGAAAGCCCGCAGCCCCACGGGCTGTGGGGCCACACGAGCGGCTGCCAAAGAAGTTTCCAACGATGCACGCCATTCCCTCCGGGCTCTTCGGGTTTGGGAGCTTTCGCCAGAGCCGTGGACCTACCGGAAAATGCTTTACAGGCTGGCGCGGCGGCGCCACGTGGGCGCAGGTGTCGCCGAGGCTGACGGCCGCCGGAAAGCCCGCAGCCCCACGGGCTGTGGGGCCACGCGAGCGGCTGCCAAAGAGCTTTCCAAGGAGGCACGGCTTTCCCTCCTGGCTCTTCGGGCGTGGGAGCTGTCGCCAGAGCCGCGGCCCTACCCGAAAATGCTTCGCAGGCTGGCGCCCCGGCGACACGTGGTCGCAGGTGTCGCGGAGGCTGACGGCCGCCGGAAAACCCGCAGCCCCACGGGCTGTGGGGCCACGCGAGCAGCTGTCAAAGAGCTTTCCAAGGAGGCACGGCTTTCCCTCCTGGCTCTTCGGGCATGGGAGCTGTCGCCAGAGACGCGGCCCTACCGGAAAATGTTTCGCAGGCTGGCGCGGCGGCGCCACGTGGGCGCCGGTGTCGCCGAATCTGACGGCCGCCGGAAAGCCCGCAGCCCCACGGGCTGTGGGGCCACACGAGCGGCTGCCAAAGAAGTTTCCAACGATGCACGGCATTCCCTCCGGGCTCTTCGGGTTTGGGAGCTTTCGCCAGAGCCGTGGACCTACCGGAAAATGCTTTGCAGGCTGGCGCGGCGGCGCCACGTGGGCGCAGGTGTCGCCGAGGCTGACGGCCGCCGGAAAGCCCGCAGCCCCACGGGCTGTGGGGCCACGCGAGCGGCTGCCAAAGAGCTTTCCAAGGAGGCACGGCTTTCCCTCCTGGCTCTTCGGGCGTGGGAGCTGTCGCCAGAGCCGTGGCCCTACTGGAAAATGCTTTCCAGGCTGTCGCGGCGGTGCCACGTGGGCGCCGGTGGCGGGGAGGCTGACGGCCGCCGGAAAGCCCGCAGCCCCACGGGCTGTGGGGCCACGCGAGCCGCTGCCAAAGAGCTTTCCAACGAGGCACGGCTTTCCCTCCTGGCTCTTCGGGCGTGGGAGCTGTCGCCAGAGCCGCGGCCCTACCTGAAAATGCTTCGCAGTCTGGCGCGGCGGCGACACGTGGTCGCAGGTGTCGCCGAGGCTGACGGCCGCCGGAAAGACCGCAGCCCCACGGGCTGTGGGGCCACGCGAGCGGCTGCCAAAGAGCTTTCCAACGAGGCACGGCTTTCCCTCCTGGCTCTTCGGGCGTGGGAGCTGTCGCCAGAGCTGCGGCCCTACCGGAAACTGCTTCGCAGGCTGGCGCGGCGGCGCCACGTGGGCGCCGGTGTCGCCGAGGCTGACGGCCGCCGGAAAGCCCGCAGCCCCACGGGCTGTGGGGCCACGCGAGCGGCTGCCAAAGAGCTTTCCAACGAGGCACGGCTTTCCCTCCTGGCTCTTCGGGCGTGGGAGCTGTCGCCAGAGCTGCGGCCCTACCGGAAAATGCTTCGCACGCTGGCGCGCTGCTGCCACGTGGGCGCCGGTGTCACCGAGGCTGACGGCCGCCGGAAAGCCCGCAGCCCCACGGGCTGTGGGGCCACGCGAGCGGCTGCCAAAGAGCTTTCCAAGGAGGCATGGCTTTCCCTCCTGGCTCTTCGGGCGTGGGAGCTGTCACCAGAGCCGCGGCCCTACCGGAAACTGCTTTGCAGGCTGTCGCGGCGGCGCCACGTGGGCACCGGTGTCGCCGAGGCTGACGGCCGCCGGAAAGCCCGCAGCCCCACGGGCTGTGGGGCCACGCGAGCAGCTGTCAAAGAGCTTTCCAAGGAGGCACGGCTTTCCCTCCTGGCTCTTCGGGCATGGGAGCTGTCGCCAGAGACGCGGCCCTACCGGAAAATGCTTCGCAGTCTGGCGCGGCGGCGCCACGTGGGCGCCGGTGTCGCCGAGGCTGACGGCCGCCGGAAAGCCCGCAGCCCCACGGGCTGTGGGGCCACGCGAGCGGCTGCCAAAGAGCTTTCCAATGAGACACGGCTTTCCCTCCTGGCTCTTCGGGCGTGGGAGCTGTCGCCAGAGCCGCGGCCCTACCGCAAAATGCTTTGCAGGCTGGCGTGGCGGCGCCACGTGGGCGCCGGTGTCGCCGAGGCTGACGGCCGCCGGAAAGCCCGCAGCCCCACGGGCTGTGGGGCCACGCCAGCGGCTGCCAAAGAGCTTTCCATGGAGGCACGGCTTTCCCTCCTGGCTCTTCGGGCGTGGGAGCTGTCGCCAGAGCCGTGGCCCTACTGGAAAATGCTTTCCAGGCTGTCGCGGCGGTGCCACGTGGGCGCCGGTGGCGGGGAGGCTGACGGCCGCCGGAAAGCCCGCAGCCCCACGGGCTGTGGGGCCACGCGAGCGGCTGCCAAAGAGCTTTCCAACGAGGCACGGCTTTCCCTCCTGGCTCTTCGGGCGTGGGAGCTGTCGCCAGAGCCGTGGACCTACCCGAACATGCTTTCCAGGCTGTCGTGGCGGTGCCACGTGGGCGCCGGTGGCGGGGAGGCTGACGGCCGCCGGAAAGCCCGCAGCCCCACGGGCTGTGGGGCCACGCGAGCGGCTGCCAAAGAGCTTTCCAAGGAGGCACGGCTTTCCCTCCTGGCTCTTCGGGCGTGGGAGCTGTCGCCAGAGCCGTGGCCCTACTGGAAAATGCTTTCCAGGCTGTCGCGGCGGTGCCACGTGGGCGCCGGTGGCGGGGAGGCTGACGGCCGCCGGAAAGCCCGCAGCCCCACGGGCTGTGGGGCCACGCGAGCCGCTGCCAAAGAGCTTTCCAACGAGGCACGGCTTTCCCTCCTGGCTCTTCGGGCGTGGGAGCTGTCGCCAGAGCCGCGGCCCTACCTGAAAATGCTTCGCAGTCTGGCGCGGCGGCGACACGTGGTCGCAGGTGTCGCCGAGGCTGACGGCCGCCGGAAAGACCGCAGCCCCACGGGCTGTGGGGCCACGCGAGCGGCTGCCAAAGAGCTTTCCAACGAGGCACGGCTTTCCCTCCTGGCTCTTCGGGCGTGGGAGCTGTCGCCAGAGCTGCGGCCCTACCGGAAACTGCTTCGCAGGCTGGCGCGGCGGCGCCACGTGGGCGCCGGTGTCGCCGAGGCTGACGGCCGCCGGAAAGCCCGCAGCCCCACGGGCTGTGGGGCCACGCGAGCGGCTGCCAAAGAGCTTTCCAACGAGGCACGGCTTTCCCTCCTGGCTCTTCGGGCGTGGGAGCTGTCGCCAGAGCTGCGGCCCTACCGGAAAATGCTTCGCACGCTGGCGCGCTGCTGCCACGTGGGCGCCGGTGTCGCCGAGGCTGACGGCCGCCGGAAAGCCCGCAGCCCCACGGGCTGTGGGGCCACGCGAGCGGCTGCCAAAGAGCTTTCCAAGGAGGCATGGCTTTCCCTCCTGGCTCTTCGGGCGTGGGAGCTGTCACCAGAGCCGCGGCCCTACCGGAAAATGCTTCGCAGGCTGTCGCGGCGGCGCCACGTGGGCACCGGTGTCGCCGAGGCTGACGGCCGCCGGAAAGCCCGCAGCCCCACGGGCTGTGGGGCCACGCGAGCAGCTGTCAAAGAGCTTTCCAAGGAGGCACGGCTTTCCCTCCTGGCTCTTCGGGCATGGGAGCTGTCGCCAGAGACGCGGCCCTACCGGAAAATGCTTCGCAGTCTGGCGCGGCGGCGCCACGTGGGCGCCGGTGTCGCCGAGGCTGACGGCCGCCGGAAAGCCCGCAGCCCCACGGGCTGTGGGGCCACGCGAGCGGCTGCCAAAGAGCTTTCCAATGAGACACGGCTTTCCCTCCTGGCTCTTCGGGCGTGGGAGCTGTCGCCAGAGCCGCGGCCCTACCGCAAAATGCTTTGCAGGCTGGCGTGGCGGCGCCACGTGGGCGCCGGTGTCGCCGAGGCTGACGGCCGCCGGAAAGCCCGCAGCCCCACGGGCTGTGGGGCCACGCGAGCGGCTGCCAAAGAGCTTTCCATGGAGGCACGGCTTTCCCTCCTGGCTCTTCGGGCGTGGGAGCTGTCGCCAGAGCCGTGGCCCTACTGGAAAATGCTTTCCAGGCTGTCGCGGCGGTGCCACGTGGGCGCCGGTGGCGGGGAGGCTGACGGCCGCCGGAAAGCCCGCAGCCCCACGGGCTGTGGGGCCACGCGAGCCGCTGCCAAAGAGCTTTCCAACGAGGCACGGCTTTCCCTCCTGGCTCTTCGGGCGTGGGAGCTGTCGCCAGAGCCGTGGACCTACCCGAAAATGCTTTCCAGGCTGTCGCGGCGGTGCCACGTGGGCGCCGGTGGCGGGGAGGCTGACGGCCGCCGGAAAGCCCGCAGCCCCACGGGCTGTGGGGCCACGCGAGCGGCTGCCAAAGAGCTTTCCAACGAGGCACGGCTTTCCCTCCTGGCTCTTCGGGCGTGGGAGCTGTCGCCAGAGCTGCGGCCCTACCGGAAACTGCTTCGCAGGCTGGCGCGGCGGCGCCACGTGGGCGCCGGTGTCGCCGAGGCTGACGGCCGCCGGAAAGCCCGCAGCCCCACGGGCTGTGGGGCCACGCGAGCGGCTGCCAAAGAGCTTTCCAACGAGGCACGGCTTTCCCTCCTGGCTCTTCGGGCGTGGGAGCTGTCG
>NW_026529815.1:40000-42163 GCF_028500815.1 Rissa tridactyla | reverse complement strand
AGACGGCAGGCCCAGAGGCCTGCGGTTCCTCGGGGAGCGCTTGCGGGGCAGCCGTGGGGCAGCACTGGGGCAGCACTTGTGGGGCAGATGTGACCCAGAGGCCCCGCTGTTCCTCGGGGAGCACTTGTGGAGCAGCTCTGGGGCCCTGCGGGGCAGCTGTGGGGCCAGGGGCACCCGCAGGCCTGCCTTCCCTGGGGGGAGACGGCAGGCCCAGAGGCCTGCGGTTCCTCGGGGAGCGCTTGCGGGGCAGCCGTGGGGCAGCACAGGGGCAGTACTTGTGGGGCAGATGTGACCCAGAAGCCTGCTGTTCCTCGGGGAGCACTTGCAAGGCTGCTGTGGGGCACTGGTGGGGAAGCTGTGGGGCCGGGGGCACCCGCAGGCCTGTCTTTCCTGAGGGCAGACGGCAGGCCCGAGGCATGCTGTTCCTCGGGGAGCACTTGCGGGGCAGCCGTGGGGGCAGTACTTGTGGGGCAGATGTGACCCAGAAGCCTGCTGTTCCTCGGGGAGCACTTGCAAGGCTGCTGTGGGGCACTGGTGGGGAAGCTGTGGGGCCGGGGGCACCCGCAGGCCTGTCTTCCCTGGGGGGAGACGGCAGGCCCAGAGGCCTGCGGTTCCTCGGGGAGCGCTTGCGGGGCGGCCGTGGGGCAGCCGTGGGGGCAGTACTTGTGGGGCAGATGTGACCCAGAAGCCTGCTGTTCCTCGGGGAGCACTTGCAAGGCTGCTGTGGGGCACTGGTGGGGAAGCTGTGGGGCCGGGGGCACCCGCAGGCCTGTCTTCCCTGGGGGGAGACGGCAGGCCCAGAGGCCTGCGGTTCCTCGGGGAGCGCTTGCGGGGCGGCCGTGGGGCAGCCGTGGGGGCAGTACTTGTGGGGCAGATGTGACCCAGAAGCCTGCTGTTCCTCGGGGAGCACTTGCAAGGCTGCTGTGGGGCACTGGTGGGGAAGCTGTGGGGCCGGGGGCACCCGCAGGCCTGTCTTCCCTGGGGGGAGACGGCGGGCCCTGAGGCCCGCCATTCCTCGGGGAGAACTTGCGGGGCAGCGATGGGGCAGCGCGGGTGCAGTACTTGTGGGGCAGATGTGACCCAGATGCCTGGCTGCCTTGGCGGGTAGAGGGGTCCCGGAGGCCTGTGTGGTCCTTGAGGGTCAGTCGGGTCCCTGCCTGTGGGTGAGTTGTGGGGCGGCCGTGGGGCGGCGCGGGGTGGGTGTGGGTGGGCTGGGTGTGTGCCCGTGTCTGCCACTCGTGAGGGGTCTTGGCCTGGGAGGTGGGGGGGGGGCGCTCGTCTGCGTCGGCGCGTCTGTGTTGCGCGCACGTGTGCGCGAGGTGGCAGACGGGGTCTTGGGGGTGTGGAGGGTGGACTGAGGAGGGCCGGGGGGGGGGGGGGGGGGGGGGGCGGGTGTGTTTCGGGGGTGCACGGTGCACGCCCGAAAGAGATGCAAAGGATTTGTAACGCTCTCCAGAACGCCGCCTTCTCTGTTACAGCCGGCTCGCTGGGCCGCGTCCTTGCCCGGCCTGCACCTGTGCCTGTCGGGGGGGGGGGGGGGAGGAGGCCCTCGGGCCGCTCTTCTGCCCGTGGCACCCGTCCTTGGGAAAGCAGCTGCTGCTGCTGCCGCCCCACCGCCGCCGCCGCCGCCGCGTGGGGTGAGACCTGGGCTCCCGGGGCCCGGTTCCAGCGGCTAGGGCGCGGGCCGGGGGGGCTGCCGGAAGACGAGCGGGTCACAGGCCCGGCTGAAGTCACCCGCCCTCCTTCGCACGGCGAGAAACAGAATCGAAGCCAGGTAATGGGGGGGGGGCGGGGGCGGAGGAGGACTACACACCAACGGAGGAGAGGAAAAAAACAACAAAGAAAACGCCCACAAAATCAATCTCCGCTCAATCTGCCAGGTCTACCCGGCACGGCTTTGGGGCGGGGGGGGGGGGGGCCGGTTTGTGGGGCTGGAGAACAGGCCGACCGGTCTACCCGGGCTGCGGAGGTTCAAAGACGAGGGGTACGAGCTCTTCCCGGCTCCGGAGTGGCCTGAAACGCGGGGGGAGGGATGGAAACGGTGGGGCGACAGCCCTCACCCTCCTGTCACACCGCAAGTGTCCCCCAGCCCAGCCCAGCCCAGCCCAGCCCAGCCCGGACGGGGAGAGCCGAGCCACGGGGAGGACGACTCCCCTCTCTCCC
>NW_026529815.1:20000-27500 GCF_028500815.1 Rissa tridactyla | reverse complement strand
AGGACACCTGAGAAACTCGCGGGGCCACACGGCCGTCACAGAGCTGGGTTCGGTGAAGCCGCTCCCGGGAAGGGAGGGCTGACACCTCGCGTGCGACGGGAAGCGAATTGGAAAGGAGACCACCCTGCCTGAACACCGGACACCGCCGCGCCTCCCCGGGACGGAGAGCACGGAGGAGCCGGCCCGCCGAGGGCCCTCTCCGACGCGACCCGAAATGCCTCATCGATCGGGGATAGGAGAAAAGGCGAGAGACGGGAGGGAGCAAAGAGCGCTCCCGGAGGCCCCACGGCCACGGTCCTGGGACAGCCGACAGCCGCGCGCGTGCCAGCCGCTCACCCGGGGGTGGGCAACCAGACACGGGGGCCCTGCGTGCGAGTGAGAGGGACGCGTCTGGTGGAGGGGTGCTACGGGACCTGAACACCGGCGTTTGACGGCCGGCCCGCCCCGCAGCCCCTCCGACGCGCCCCGGGTATGCCAGAACGATCGGTGATAGAGAAAAGCAAGAGAATCGAGGGGGAGCAAAGAGCGCTCCCGAGGCCCCACGGCCACAGTCCTGGGACAGCCGACAGCCGCGCGCGCCAACCGCCACCCGGGGGTGGACGGCCAGACAGACGCGGGGCCCTGCGTGCGAGCGAGGAGGCGACGTCTGCGAGAGGTCCGGCGTGGAGCCTCCGCGGCGCGCCCCTGGGTGAACGCCTCAGCGGGCGCTGGCTGCGGGTGTGGATCAGGCAAAATGCGGGGGGGAGCGGGAGGCTGCCGCCGTCCACCCGCTCGGGAGCACGGTTCCCTGGGGACTGAGCACGAGAGGACCGGGGGAAAGCCGCGGCAGGCTTGTCTCCCCCGGTCTTCCGGCATTCGAAAGTGCCGGTGACCGCCGCCGGCCACCGCTCTTCGCCCTGCCCAGCGGGGAGACGCCTACCCCGGAGCAACAAATTTCGTTCGGTAATGCACGCATGTCTGCCAGGAGAGTAGCCAGAGGTGCCGCCCCTCACCTCTGCTTTCAGCGGGAAGTCAGCCCGCAGGATGCGCGTTCGCGCTGGAAGCCCTTAGGAGCCGAGTAAGTACTCCCTCCCATATACGGAAAATCACGTCTCTACCCCCGGACGGCCTCAAGAGCGCAGGCACTGCCCACCGGGGAGGCGCGCCAAACACGCCGCCTCTTACGATGACACAACTGGAGGTAACGAAAAACAGCGACCCCTTCGGCGGCTGGAAGTGCGTGCTCCGGACACAAGGTCTACCCGGCCACTCCGGCACTAAGTACCGCCGGAGCCGGGTAGACGTGACAGCCGATCCGGTCCCCGGAGCCGGGTAGACCTGACAGCCGGTCCGGTCTCCGGAGCCGGGTAGACCTGACAGCCGAGGTGGTCCCCGGAGCCGGGTAGACCTGACAGCCGATCCGGTCCCCGGAGCCGGGTAGACCTGACAGCCGACGCGGTCCTCGGAGCCGGGTAGACCTGACAGCCGATCCGGTCCCCGGAGCCGGGTAGACCTGACAGCCGACGCGGTCCTCGGAGCCGGGTAGACCTGACAGCCGATCCGGTCCCCGGAGCCGGGTAGACCTGACAGCCGGTCGGGTCCCCGGAGCGGGGTAGACCTGACAGCCGATACCGACCCCGGAGCCGGGTAGACCTGACAGCCGATCCGGTCCCCGGAGCGAGGTAGACCTGACAGCCGATCCGGTCCCCGGAGCCGGGTAGACCTGACAGCCGATCCGGTCCTCGGAGCCGGGTAGACCTGATAGCCGATCCGGTCCCCGGAGCCGGGTAGACCTGACAGCCGATCCGGTCCCCGGAGCGAGGTAGACCTGACAGCCGGTCGGGTCCCCGGAGCGGGGTAGACCTGACAGCCGAACCGGTCCCCGGAGCCGGGTAGACCTGACAGCCGATCCGGTCCCCGGAGCGAGGTAGACCTGACAGCCGATACCGACCCCGGAGCGAGGTAGACCTGACGGCCGCTCCGGTCCCCGGAGCCGGGTAGACCTGACAGCCGATCCGGTCCCCGGAGCCGGGTAGACCTGACAGCCGATACGGACCCCGGAGCGAGGTAGACCTGACGGCCGCTCCGGTCCCCGGAGCCGGGTAGACCTGACAGCCGATCCGCTCCCCGGAGCCGGGTAGACCTGACAGCCGATCCGCTCCCCGGGGCCGGGTAGACCTGACAGCCGATCCGGTCCCCGGAGCCGGGTAGACCTGACAGCCGATCCGGTCCCCGGAGCCGGGTAGACCTGACAGCCGACCCGGTCCCCGGGGCTAGGTAGACCTGACAGCCGATCCGGTCCCCGGAGCCGGGTAGACCTGACAGCCGATCCGGTCCCCGGGGCTAGGTAGACCTGACAGCCGGTCGGGTCCCCGGAGCCGGGTAGACCTGACAGCCGATCCGGTCCCCGGAGCCGGGTAGACCTGACAGCCGATCCGGTCTCCGGAGCCGGGTAGACCTGACAGCCTGTCCGGTCCCCGGAGCGAGGTAGACCTGACAGCCGGTCCGGTCCCCGGAGCGAGGTAGACCTGACAGCCGACCCGGACCCCGGAGCCGGGTAGACCTGACAGCCGACCCGGTCCCCGGAGCGAGGTAGACCTGACAGCCGATCCGGTCCCCGGAGCCGGGTAGACCTGACAGCCGGTCGGGTCCCCGGAGCCGGGTAGACCTGACAGCCGACCCGGTCCCCGGAGCCGGGTAGACCTGACAGCCGACCCGGACCCCGGAGCCGGGTAGACCTGACAGCCGGTCCGGTTCCCGGAGCGAAGTAGACCTGCCCGCCTATCCCCGGAGGCGGGTAGAAGTTGCAGCCGAGCCGGTCCCCGGAGCCGGGCACACCGGGCAGCCGGTGTGGGGTGGGGGTGATATTTTTGTTTTTTCTTTTCGTTCATGATTTAAGCGTCACCGGCACAGCGGCCAGCCTGACCCGGGTCCTCCCTTCCAACAAGTGCGTGCGGGCAGGTGGGGGGTGGGGGGGTGGGGGGGCGGCGGGGGGGCCGGGGGCTCATAAATAATTTTGATTTATCACCGGGTGGTGATAAATAATTTTGATCTTTTTTTTTCGTTCACGTTTTTAGCGTCACTGGCACAGCCGCCAGCCTGACCCGGATCGTCCCGGCGGGGGGGGGCGGGGGGGGGGGGGCTGTCGGGCGAGGGGGGGGTATGTGGGTGGGGGGAGGGGTTGGGGTGGGCGAAAAACTAAGTTTCAACTTTTTTTTGTTCGTGATTTAAGCGCCAGTGGCAGAGCCGCCACCCTGACCCGGATCAGGTCGGGGGCGGGGGTGGGGGTGGGGCGTGGCGGTCCGCGGCTTCGCGCCCTGCGCGGGCGCGCGAGCACACCACTGCCCGGCAAGCGGCAGCGGCGGGGAAGGGGTGCCGGTGCAGAGGCAGGCGAGAGCGGGCAGCGAGCGGGCGGGGAGCACGGCGCAGAGGTGGGCCGGGGAGAGGGCGGCAGGCACGCGGTGCCTCTTTTCGGAGTAGGTTTTGGGTCGGTAAGGTGGGGGGGGGGGGGGGGGGGGCGTTGTGTGTGCTGGGGGCGGGGGCGGGGGGGTTCAGTGGGTTCTCCAGCCGCGGCAGGGGCGGGCAGGCGCGCAGCAGAGCGAGCGAGCGAGCGGCTGAGAAAGGAAGGCGGGAGCGCCGGGGCACGGGCACGGGCACGGCCAGGGCCAGGGGCGCGGCAGGGTAGAGACTCGGCAGCCGGGGTTAGATCCCCGCTCGCCACCGGGAATCCCTTAACCCGCCCGGGCACGGAGCCGGCAGGGACTCCGCTGGGTCCTAAAGTCTCCCGCCGTCCTTGCCGGGGCGGGGTGGGGGGGGGTGGCAAACCTGCCCGAGGGCAGCGTGGGGAGGGGGCGGCCGGATTCGCAGTGAACCGGGTGGTGAATAGAGGCGGGGGAGGGGGGGGTGAAGGGGGACAGCGGGGTGTGGCGGGGGGGTGGGTGGTAATTCGGTGGCGGCAGCGGGGCTTGGGGGGAGACGCTCTGTCTGCGTCTGCGTCTGCCGCACGCGAGAGGTTCGGGCCCGTTGGAGGGGGTGGGGTGGGTGTTGTGTGCACGTGTGCGTGCGGCGGCAGACGGGGCTTTGGGGCTGGGGGAGAGGCCTGCTGGGGGGGGTGAGAGGCGAAGGGGGGAATGGGAAGGGGCGGGGGAGATGGTGCACCCGTGTGCAAGTGCCTCGGTGTGCGCGCAGTTGGGGTGGGGCAGATGTGACCCAGACGCCTGGGTGCCTTGGGGAGCACTTGTGGGGCAGCCGGGGGGCACAGCTGGGGCAGCCGTGAGGCATTTGTGGGGCAGCTGTGGTGCCAGCGGCACCCGCAGGCCTGTCTTCCCTGGGGGGAGACGGCAGGCCCACAGACCCGCTATTCCCTGGGGAGCACCTGCAGGGCAGCCGTGGGGCAGGGCTGGGGCAGTACTTGTGGGGCAGATGTGACCCAGAGGCCTGCTGTTCCTCGGGGAGCACTTGCGGGGCAGCCGTGGGGCACTGCGGGGCAGCTGTGGGGCCGGGGCACCAGCAGGCCTGTCTTCCCTTGGGGGGAGAAGGCAGGCCCGGAGTCCCACTATTCCCTGAGGAGCAGCTGCAGGGCAGCCGTGGGGCAGCGCTGGGGCAGTACTTGTGGGGCAGATGTGACCCAGAGGCCTGCGGTTCCTCAGGGAGCACTTGCGGATCAGCCGTGGGGCAGAGTTTGAGAAGCTGTGGGGCCAGAGGCACCCGCAGGCCTGCGTTCCCTGAAGCAGACTGCAGGCCCAGATGCCTGTGGCTCCTCGGGGAGCACTTGCAGGGCAGCTGTGGGGCAGCACTTGTGGGGAAGATGTGACCCAGAGGCCCGCTGTTCCTCAGGGAGCACTTGAGGGGCAGCTGTGGGGCCAGGGGCACCCGCAGGCCTGCCTTCCCTGGGGGGAGACGGCAGGCCCAGAGGCCTGCGGTTCCTCGGGGAGCGCTTGCGGGGCAGCCGTGGGGCAGCACTGGGGCAACACTTGTGGGGCAGATGTGACCCAGAGGCCCCGCTGTTCCTCGGGGAGCACTTGTGGAGCAGCTCTGGGGCCCTGCGGGGCAGCTGTGGGGCCAGGGGCACCCGCAGGCCTGCCTTCCCTGGGGGGAGACGGCAGGCCCAGAGGCCTGCGGTTCCTCGGGGAGCGCTTGCGGGGCAGCCGTGGGGCAGCACTGGGGCAGCACTTGTGGGGCAGATGTGACCCAGAGGCCCCGCTGTTCCTCGGGGAGCACTTGTGGAGCAGCTGTGGGGCCCTGCGGGGCAGCTGTGGGGGCAGGGGCACCCGCAGGCCTGCCTTCCCTGGGGGGAGACGGCAGGCCCAGAGGCCTGCGGTTCCTCGGGGAGCGCTTGCGGGGCAGCCGTGGGGCAGCACTGGGGCAGCACTTGTGGGGCAGATGTGACCCAGAGGCCCCGCTGTTCCTCGGGGAGCACTTGTGGAGCAGCTCTGGGGCCCTGCGGGGCAGCTGTGGGGCCAGGGGCACCCGCAGGCCTGCCTTCCCTGGGGGGAGACGGCAGGCCCAGAGGCCTGCGGTTCCTCGGGGAGCGCTTGCGGGGCAGCCGTGGGGCAGCACTGGGGCAGCACTTGTGGGGCAGATGTGACCCAGAGGCCCCGCTGTTCCTCGGGGAGCACTTGTGGAGCAGCTGTGGGGCCCTGCGGGGCAGCTGTGGGGCCAGGGGCACCCGCAGGCCTGCCTTCCCTGGGGGGAGACGGCAGGCCCAGAGGCCTGCGGTTCCTCGGGGAGCGCTTGCGGGGCAGCCGTGGGGCAGCACGGGGGCAGTACTTGTGGGGCAGATGTGACCCAGAAGCCTGCTGTTCCTCGGGGAGCACTTGCAAGGCTGCTGTGGGGCAGCCCTTGTTGGGCAGATGTGACCCAGAGGCCCGCTGTTCCTCAGGGAGCACTGGAGGGGCAACTGTGGGGCCAGGGGCACCCGCAGGCCTCTCTTTCCTGGGCGGAGACGGCAGGCCCAAGGCATGCTGTTCCTCGGGGAGCACTTGAGGAGCAGCCGTGGGGCACCGGTGGGGAAGCTGTGGGGCCAGAGGCACCCGCCGGCCTGAGTTCCCTGGAAGCAGACTGCAGGCCCAGATGCCTGCGGTTCCTCGGGGAGCACTCGCGGGGCAGCCGTGGGGCAGCACTTGTGGGGCAGATGTGACCCAGAAGCCTGCTGTTCCTCGGGGAGCACTTGCAAGGCTGCTGTGGGGCACTGGTGGGGAAGCTGTGGGGCCAGGGGCACCCGCAGGCCTGCCTTCCCTGGGGGGAGACGGCAGGCCCAGAGGCCTGCGGTTCCTCAGGGAGCACTCGCGGGGCAGCCGTGGGGCAGCACTGGGGCAGCACTTGTGGGGCAGATGTGACCCAGAGGCCCCGCTGTTCCTCGGGGAGCACTTGTGGAGCAGCTGTGGGGCCCTGCGGGGCAGCTGTGGGGGCAGGGGCACCCGCAGGCCTGCCTTCCCTGGGGGGAGACGGCAGGCCCAGAGGCCTGCGGTTCCTCGGGGAGCGCTTGCGGGGCAGCCGTGGGGCAGCACTGGGGCAGCACTTGTGGGGCAGATGTGACCCAGAGGCCCCGCTGTTCCTCGGGGAGCACTTGTGGAGCAGCTCTGGGGCCCTGCGGGGCAGCTGTGGGGCCAGGGGCACCCGCAGGCCTGCCTTCCCTGGGGGGAGACGGCAGGCCCAGAGGCCTGCGGTTCCTCGGGGAGCGCTTGCGGGGCAGCCGTGGGGCAGCACAGGGGCAGTACTTGTGGGGCAGATGTGACCCAGAAGCCTGCTGTTCCTCGGGGAGCACTTGCAAGGCTGCTGTGGGGCACTGGTGGGGAAGCTGTGGGGCCGGGGGCACCCGCAGGCCTGTCTTTCCTGAGGGCAGACGGCAGGCCCGAGGCATGCTGTTCCTCGGGGAGCACTTGCGGGGCAGCCGTGGGGGCAGTACTTGTGGGGCAGATGTGACCCAGAAGCCTGCTGTTCCTCGGGGAGCACTTGCAAGGCTGCTGTGGGGCACTGGTGGGGAAGCTGTGGGGCCGGGGGCACCCGCAGGCCTGTCTTCCCTGGGGGGAGACGGCAGGCCCAGAGGCCTGCGGTTCCTCGGGGAGCGCTTGCGGGGCAGCCGTGGGGCAGCACGGGGGCAGTACTTGTGGGGCAGATGTGACCCAGAAGCCTGCTGTTCCTCGGGGAGCACTTGCAAGGCTGCTGTGGGGCACTGGTGGGGAAGCTGTGGGGCCGGGGGCACCCGCAGGCCTGTCTTTCCTGAGGGCAGACGGCGGGCCCGAGGCATGCTGTTCCTCGGGGAGCACTTGCGGGGCAGCCGTGGGGCAGCGCGGGGGCAGTACTTGTGGGGCAGATGTGACCCAGAAGCCTGCTGTTCCTCGGGGAGCACTTGCAAGGCTGCTGTGGGGCACTGGTGGGGAAGCTGTGGGGCCGGGGGCACCCGCAGGCCTGTCTTCCCTGTGGGGAGACGGCGGGCCCTGAGGCCCGCCGTTCCTCGGGGAGAACTTGCGGGGCAGCCGTGGGGCAGCGCGGGTGCAGTACTTGTGGGGCAGATGTGAC
>NW_026529815.1:10000-12500 GCF_028500815.1 Rissa tridactyla | reverse complement strand
CGCCCGCGCGGGAGGGCCGGGGACGAGGCCCGCGCCTCCCCCCGACCGGCGTCTCTCCCCACCGCCGCGCCGGGCCCGACCGGACTCGGCGAGCCCCGGCCAACCACCGGCGAGACGAGCTCCGCAGAGCGGGCGCTCCGGGAGCGGGGAGCTTCGGAGCGCTCCCCGAGTCTGCACTTAGGGGGACGAAGGCCCTCGGGAGGGGCCTGCGAGGCACCCCAGCCGCGCCGCTCGTGCGGCCGTCGCCCGGCCAAGGGGCGGCGGCCGAGCCGGCGATTGATCGCAAAGCGACGCTCAGACAGGCGTAGCCCCGGGAGGAACCCGGGGCCGCAAGTGCGTTCGAAGTGTCGATGATCAATGTGTCCTGCAATTCACATTAATTCTCGCAGCTAGCTGCGTTCTTCATCGACGCACGAGCCGAGTGATCCACCGCTAAGAGTTGTCTCGTCTTTCGGCACCGCCCCGCGCGCGCGGGAGGGCCGGGAACGCTCGCCAGGAGCGGCCCCTCTCGGAGGACGGCCCAACCGCCTGCCCCGCCGGCCGGCCCCCCCTTCCTCCCCTCGCATCCCCGCGCGGGGCGGGAGGGGAAAGAACGGCGGAGCGCGGCGCGACGGGGGCGAGACGGAGGGGCCTCGCCTCGACTGACCGTACGAGCACGCCCAAGGAGGGCCAGAAAGGAAGGAAGGAAACGCCCCGAGCGGCGACGAGGGCCTGGGAGCCCGCGCTCCCCACCGGCCGAAGGCGACGGCAAGCGCCTCGCTCGCTTCGGGGGCGGCCCAGGCGCCCGGGCTCGGTCCGGCCTCCGCACGGAGGCGGCGGCGCGCCCGGCCGCTCCGCCTGTCCGCCTCGAGCGGGCGGCGCGGGGGGCCCCGACGGCTACCCCGCGCGCGCGCCTCCGCGCGCGCCGCTCCGCCGCGCTACGGGCAGCCTAACTCCTCCCCGGGGTCCCGTCCCGACGGCACCTCGGCGGCTCCGCGCCGCCGCGGGCGGACGCGGACGCGCCCCGAGCCGGCGACGCACGACGCCCGCGGCCCGCCGGACGGCGGCCCGCCGCGCGGCGGCCGCCCGCCACGGCACCGCCGCCGCCGCCGCTTCCCGTCTCCTTCCGCGGGCACGCGCCGAGCGGAAGGCGGACGGCCGCCTGAGGCGGGGGCGGCTCCCGCTCTCCCCGTTTCCACGCGGAGACCGGGAGTGGGACGCCCCCGCTTGCCCCGACCGCCTGCACGGCTCGGCCGGGAAGGCGAAGACGGGGAGGCGAAGCGGCTAGGCGGGGCCCGGGGCCGGGACGGCCTCGGCGGCGGGGGGCTCCGTCCGGCTAGACCGAGCGGCGACGCCGCCGCTCGGGCAACGGGGTGCCGCCCTCGCCGGCGCTTAGCGGCGGGAGAACGCCGAGCGCTCGCCCGGACGGGGGAGGGAGGAGCGGCGCCGCAGCGCGACGCAGCCGCTGCGACGGAGGCGCGGCGTCCCTTCCCGCCCCCCCCCGCGCACAGGGAGTGCGGGGGGAGGGCGTAGGGCCGCCCGGCGGCGGGTCCCCCCCTTGCGGGGACCCGCCGCGAGCCCCGGCGGGGAGCCCGCGCTCCTCGCCGGGGTCGCCCGTTCCGAGGCGGGCAGGTCGGACACGGCCGACCGCTCGCGCCGCGGTCTCTCCGCCGAGACCGGGCCGCGGAGAGGGGGGGGCAGGGGTGCCCCTCCCCGGCACGGGCCGCCCGCGGGACGCGGTCGCAGGCGACGGCCGTCCGGGAGAGGCTCTCTCACCGCGAGAGAGAACTCCCGGCCGCCGCCGCCGGCCGGCCGGCCCCCCGGGCGACGCCGAGCCGCCCGAGTCTTTAAACCCCCGCCCGGCCCCCGCGGCCCTTCGACCCCCGGAGACGCGCCGAGAGACGCGCCGAGGGAAGGGACCGCGAGAGCGCGGACGCTAGGTACCTGGCCCTGGGGCGAGGGAAACGAACTTTAGGCCCCGCGGGGGTGCCTCCCCCACTGCCACCTTCGGGGGAGCGTCCGCCCGCGGGGGCCGCGCCCGACGTCCGCCGCCACAACCACGTCCTCCGGCCCCGGGGCCCGGGGTTTCCCTCTGGCCCGGCGCTGCGCCCGGGAGGAGAGCCGTGGCTCGGGCCGCCCGCTGGGAAAGCAGGACGCCACCCGGCTTGCCGAGCCTCGCCCGCCGAGGGCGAGCGCGGCGGCGGAGCCCCCTTCCCGGCTCCCCAGGCAGGAGAGGGACGGGGGGCGGGGGACGCCGCCGCGCCGCTCGGCGCGCCGTACCCGGAACGCCCGGAGCCCTCCGCGGGCTTACCCGGCAGCCCTACCGAACGTCCGTGCGAGAAGGGAACTGTGACATTCACACCGACACAGCCCCGGGCACGGGGTGCGGGGAGGGTCGGGGGAGACGCCTCCCCCGACCCCGAAGGACAGCTCCCGTCTCTCTCGCCGCTCGCACACGCGGCGCCGTCGTCGTCGGCGCCGCCGCCGCCGCGCGCTCCCCGCTTCTTCTCGGGCGAGACGG
>NW_026529815.1:0-5000 GCF_028500815.1 Rissa tridactyla | reverse complement strand
TGACAGCCGACGCGGTCCTCGGAGCCGGGTAGACCTGACAGCCGATCCGGTCCCCGGAGCCGGGTAGACCTGACAGCCGACGCGGTCCTCGGAGCCGGGTAGACCTGACAGCCGATCCGGTCCCCGGAGCCGGGTAGACCTGACAGCCGGTCGGGTCCCCGGAGCGGGGTAGACCTGACAGCCGATACCGACCCCGGAGCCGGGTAGACCTGACAGCCGATCCGGTCCCCGGAGCGAGGTAGACCTGACAGCCGATCCGGTCCCCGGAGCCGGGTAGACCTGACAGCCGATCCGGTCCTCGGAGCCGGGTAGACCTGATAGCCGATCCGGTCCCCGGAGCCGGGTAGACCTGACAGCCGATCCGGTCCCCGGAGCGAGGTAGACCTGACAGCCGGTCGGGTCCCCGGAGCGGGGTAGACCTGACAGCCGAACCGGTCCCCGGAGCCGGGTAGACCTGACAGCCGATCCGGTCCCCGGAGCGAGGTAGACCTGACAGCCGATACCGACCCCGGAGCGAGGTAGACCTGACGGCCGCTCCGGTCCCCGGAGCCGGGTAGACCTGACAGCCGATCCGGTCCCCGGAGCCGGGTAGACCTGACAGCCGATACGGACCCCGGAGCGAGGTAGACCTGACGGCCGCTCCGGTCCCCGGAGCCGGGTAGACCTGACAGCCGATCCGCTCCCCGGAGCCGGGTAGACCTGACAGCCGATCCGCTCCCCGGGGCCGGGTAGACCTGACAGCCGATCCGGTCCCCGGAGCCGGGTAGACCTGACAGCCGATCCGGTCCCCGGAGCCGGGTAGACCTGACAGCCGACCCGGTCCCCGGGGCTAGGTAGACCTGACAGCCGATCCGGTCCCCGGAGCCGGGTAGACCTGACAGCCGATCCGGTCCCCGGGGCTAGGTAGACCTGACAGCCGGTCGGGTCCCCGGAGCCGGGTAGACCTGACAGCCGATCCGGTCCCCGGAGCCGGGTAGACCTGACAGCCGATCCGGTCTCCGGAGCCGGGTAGACCTGACAGCCTGTCCGGTCCCCGGAGCGAGGTAGACCTGACAGCCGGTCCGGTCCCCGGAGCGAGGTAGACCTGACAGCCGACCCGGACCCCGGAGCCGGGTAGACCTGACAGCCGACCCGGTCCCCGGAGCGAGGTAGACCTGACAGCCGATCCGGTCCCCGGAGCCGGGTAGACCTGACAGCCGGTCGGGTCCCCGGAGCCGGGTAGACCTGACAGCCGACCCGGTCCCCGGAGCCGGGTAGACCTGACAGCCGACCCGGACCCCGGAGCCGGGTAGACCTGACAGCCGGTCCGGTTCCCGGAGCGAAGTAGACCTGCCCGCCTATCCCCGGAGGCGGGTAGAAGTTGCAGCCGAGCCGGTCCCCGGAGCCGGGCACACCGGGCAGCCGGTGTGGGGTGGGGGTGATATTTTTGTTTTTTCTTTTCGTTCATGATTTAAGCGTCACCGGCACAGCGGCCAGCCTGACCCGGGTCCTCCCTTCCAACAAGTGCGTGCGGGCAGGTGGGGGGTGGGGGGGTGGGGGGGCGGCGGGGGGGCCGGGGGCTCATAAATAATTTTGATTTATCACCGGGTGGTGATAAATAATTTTGATCTTTTTTTTTCGTTCACGTTTTTAGCGTCACTGGCACAGCCGCCAGCCTGACCCGGATCGTCCCGGCGGGGGGGGGCGGGGGGGGGGGGGCTGTCGGGCGAGGGGGGGGTATGTGGGTGGGGGGAGGGGTTGGGGTGGGCGAAAAACTAAGTTTCAACTTTTTTTTGTTCGTGATTTAAGCGCCAGTGGCAGAGCCGCCACCCTGACCCGGATCAGGTCGGGGGCGGGGGTGGGGGTGGGGCGTGGCGGTCCGCGGCTTCGCGCCCTGCGCGGGCGCGCGAGCACACCACTGCCCGGCAAGCGGCAGCGGCGGGGAAGGGGTGCCGGTGCAGAGGCAGGCGAGAGCGGGCAGCGAGCGGGCGGGGAGCACGGCGCAGAGGTGGGCCGGGGAGAGGGCGGCAGGCACGCGGTGCCTCTTTTCGGAGTAGGTTTTGGGTCGGTAAGGTGGGGGGGGGGGGGGGGGGGGCGTTGTGTGTGCTGGGGGCGGGGGCGGGGGGGTTCAGTGGGTTCTCCAGCCGCGGCAGGGGCGGGCAGGCGCGCAGCAGAGCGAGCGAGCGAGCGGCTGAGAAAGGAAGGCGGGAGCGCCGGGGCACGGGCACGGGCACGGCCAGGGCCAGGGGCGCGGCAGGGTAGAGACTCGGCAGCCGGGGTTAGATCCCCGCTCGCCACCGGGAATCCCTTAACCCGCCCGGGCACGGAGCCGGCAGGGACTCCGCTGGGTCCTAAAGTCTCCCGCCGTCCTTGCCGGGGCGGGGTGGGGGGGGGTGGCAAACCTGCCCGAGGGCAGCGTGGGGAGGGGGCGGCCGGATTCGCAGTGAACCGGGTGGTGAATAGAGGCGGGGGAGGGGGGGGTGAAGGGGGACAGCGGGGTGTGGCGGGGGGGTGGGTGGTAATTCGGTGGCGGCAGCGGGGCTTGGGGGGAGACGCTCTGTCTGCGTCTGCGTCTGCCGCACGCGAGAGGTTCGGGCCCGTTGGAGGGGGTGGGGTGGGTGTTGTGTGCACGTGTGCGTGCGGCGGCAGACGGGGCTTTGGGGCTGGGGGAGAGGCCTGCTGGGGGGGGTGAGAGGCGAAGGGGGGAATGGGAAGGGGCGGGGGAGATGGTGCACCCGTGTGCAAGTGCCTCGGTGTGCGCGCAGTTGGGGTGGGGCAGATGTGACCCAGACGCCTGGGTGCCTTGGGGAGCACTTGTGGGGCAGCCGGGGGGCACAGCTGGGGCAGCCGTGAGGCATTTGTGGGGCAGCTGTGGTGCCAGCGGCACCCGCAGGCCTGTCTTCCCTGGGGGGAGACGGCAGGCCCACAGACCCGCTATTCCCTGGGGAGCACCTGCAGGGCAGCCGTGGGGCAGGGCTGGGGCAGTACTTGTGGGGCAGATGTGACCCAGAGGCCTGCTGTTCCTCGGGGAGCACTTGCGGGGCAGCCGTGGGGCACTGCGGGGCAGCTGTGGGGCCGGGGCACCAGCAGGCCTGTCTTCCCTTGGGGGGAGAAGGCAGGCCCGGAGTCCCACTATTCCCTGAGGAGCAGCTGCAGGGCAGCCGTGGGGCAGCGCTGGGGCAGTACTTGTGGGGCAGATGTGACCCAGAGGCCTGCGGTTCCTCAGGGAGCACTTGCGGATCAGCCGTGGGGCAGAGTTTGAGAAGCTGTGGGGCCAGAGGCACCCGCAGGCCTGCGTTCCCTGAAGCAGACTGCAGGCCCAGATGCCTGTGGCTCCTCGGGGAGCACTTGCAGGGCAGCTGTGGGGCAGCACTTGTGGGGAAGATGTGACCCAGAGGCCCGCTGTTCCTCAGGGAGCACTTGAGGGGCAGCTGTGGGGCCAGGGGCACCCGCAGGCCTGCCTTCCCTGGGGGGAGACGGCAGGCCCAGAGGCCTGCGGTTCCTCGGGGAGCGCTTGCGGGGCAGCCGTGGGGCAGCACTGGGGCAACACTTGTGGGGCAGATGTGACCCAGAGGCCCCGCTGTTCCTCGGGGAGCACTTGTGGAGCAGCTCTGGGGCCCTGCGGGGCAGCTGTGGGGCCAGGGGCACCCGCAGGCCTGCCTTCCCTGGGGGGAGACGGCAGGCCCAGAGGCCTGCGGTTCCTCGGGGAGCGCTTGCGGGGCAGCCGTGGGGCAGCACTGGGGCAGCACTTGTGGGGCAGATGTGACCCAGAGGCCCCGCTGTTCCTCGGGGAGCACTTGTGGAGCAGCTGTGGGGCCCTGCGGGGCAGCTGTGGGGGCAGGGGCACCCGCAGGCCTGCCTTCCCTGGGGGGAGACGGCAGGCCCAGAGGCCTGCGGTTCCTCGGGGAGCGCTTGCGGGGCAGCCGTGGGGCAGCACTGGGGCAGCACTTGTGGGGCAGATGTGACCCAGAGGCCCCGCTGTTCCTCGGGGAGCACTTGTGGAGCAGCTCTGGGGCCCTGCGGGGCAGCTGTGGGGCCAGGGGCACCCGCAGGCCTGCCTTCCCTGGGGGGAGACGGCAGGCCCAGAGGCCTGCGGTTCCTCGGGGAGCGCTTGCGGGGCAGCCGTGGGGCAGCACTGGGGCAGCACTTGTGGGGCAGATGTGACCCAGAGGCCCCGCTGTTCCTCGGGGAGCACTTGTGGAGCAGCTGTGGGGCCCTGCGGGGCAGCTGTGGGGCCAGGGGCACCCGCAGGCCTGCCTTCCCTGGGGGGAGACGGCAGGCCCAGAGGCCTGCGGTTCCTCGGGGAGCGCTTGCGGGGCAGCCGTGGGGCAGCACGGGGGCAGTACTTGTGGGGCAGATGTGACCCAGAAGCCTGCTGTTCCTCGGGGAGCACTTGCAAGGCTGCTGTGGGGCAGCCCTTGTTGGGCAGATGTGACCCAGAGGCCCGCTGTTCCTCAGGGAGCACTGGAGGGGCAACTGTGGGGCCAGGGGCACCCGCAGGCCTCTCTTTCCTGGGCGGAGACGGCAGGCCCAAGGCATGCTGTTCCTCGGGGAGCACTTGAGGAGCAGCCGTGGGGCACCGGTGGGGAAGCTGTGGGGCCAGAGGCACCCGCCGGCCTGAGTTCCCTGGAAGCAGACTGCAGGCCCAGATGCCTGCGGTTCCTCGGGGAGCACTCGCGGGGCAGCCGTGGGGCAGCACTTGTGGGGCAGATGTGACCCAGAAGCCTGCTGTTCCTCGGGGAGCACTTGCAAGGCTGCTGTGGGGCACTGGTGGGGAAGCTGTGGGGCCAGGGGCACCCGCAGGCCTGCCTTCCCTGGGGGGAGACGGCAGGCCCAGAGGCCTGCGGTTCCTCAGGGAGCACTCGCGGGGCAGCCGTGGGGCAGCACTGGGGCAGCACTTGTGGGGCAGATGTGACCCAGAGGCCCCGCTGTTCCTCGGGGAGCACTTGTGGAGCAGCTGTGGGGCCCTGCGGGGCAGCTGTGGGGGCAGGGGCACCCGCAGGCCTGCCTTCCCTGGGGGG
>NW_026529814.1:0-42269 GCF_028500815.1 Rissa tridactyla | reverse complement strand
GGCTGAAGGCAGCAGCAAAGCCCGCAGCCCCCAGGTCTGTGGGGCTACGCAAGCAGTTCCCAAAGAGCTTTAGAACAAGGCATAGTTTTCCCTGCTGCTCTTTAGGCATGGGACCCATCTCCATCCATAGGCCATTTTTGTGCCTGATAGGGCGCCAAGTGGGAAAGGGTTGCTTTGAGGCTGAAGACAGCAGGAAAGCCCGCAGCCCCCAGGTCTGTGGGGCTACGCAAGCGGTTCCCAAAGAGCTTTAGAACAAGGCATAGTTTTCCCTGCTGGCTCTTTGGGCGGGGGACCCATCTGCAGACATATGGCCATTTTTGTGCCTGGCACGACGCCAAGTGGGAAAGGGTGGCTTTGACGCTGAAGGCAGCAGGAAAGCCCGCAGCCCCCAGGTCTGTGGGGCTACGCAAGCGGTTCCCAAAGAGCTTTAGAACAAGGCATAGTTTTTCCCTACTGGCTCTTTGGGCGGGAGACCCATCTCCAGCCATAGGCCATTTTTGTGCCTGGCGCGACGCCAAGTGGGAAAGGGTGTTGTCGAGGCTGAAGGCAGCAGGAAAGCCCGCAGCCCCCAGGTCTGTGGGGCTACGCAAGCGGTTCCCAAAGAGCTTTAGAACAAGGCATAGTTTTCCCTGCTGGCTCTTTGGCATGGGACCCATCTCCAGCCATAGGCCATTTTTGTGCTGGCGCGACGCCAAGTGGGAAAGGGTGGTGTCGAGGTTGAAGGCAGCAGGAAAGCCTGCAGCCCCCAGGTCTGTGGGGCTACACAAGCGGTTCCCAAAGAGCTTTAGAACAAGGCATAGTTTTCCCTGCTGGCTCTTTGGGCATGGGACCCATCTCCAGCCGTATGGCCATTTTTATGCCTGGCGCGGCGCCAAGTGGGAAAGGGTGGTGTCGAGGCTGAAGGCAGCAGGAAAGCCCGCAGCCCCCAGGTCTCTGGGGCTACGCAAGCGGTTCCCAAAGAGCTTTAGAACAAGGCATAGTTTTCCCTGCTGGCTCTTTGGGCGGGGGACCCATCTCCAGCCGTATGGCCATTTTTGTGCCTAGCGCGGCGCCAAATGGGAAAGGGTGGCTTTGAGGCTGAAGGCAGCAGGAAAGCCTGCAGCCCCCACGTCTGTGGGGCTACGCAAGCGGTTCCCAAAGAGCTTTAGAACAAGGCATAGTTTTCCCTGCTGGCTCTTTGGGCGGGGGACCCATCTCCAGCCGTATGGCCATTTTTGTGCCTGGCCCGGCGCCAAGTGGGAAAGGGTGGTGTCGAGGCTGAAGGCAGCAGGAAAGCCCGCAGCCCCCAGGTCTGTGGGGCCAAGCAAGCGGTTCCCAAAGAGCTTTAGAACAAGGCATAGTTTTCCCTGCTGGCTCTTTGGGCGGGGGACCCATCTCCAGCCGTATGGCCATTTTTGTGCCTGGCGCGGTGCGTAGTGTGAAAGGGTGGTTTTGAGGCTGAAGGCAGCAGGAAAGCCTGCAGCCCACAGCTCTGTGGGGCCAAGGAAGCTGTTCCCAAAGAGCTTTAGAACAAGGCATAGTTTTCCGTGATGGCTCTTTGGGCATGGGACCCATCTCCAGCCATAGGCCATTTTTGTGCCTGGCGCGGTGCGTAGTGGGAAAGGGTGGCTTTGAGGCTGAAGGCAGCAGGAAAGCCCGCAGCCCCCAGGTCTGTGGGGCTACGCAAGCGGTTCCCAAAGAGCTTTAGAACAAGGCATAGTTTTCCTTGCTGGCTCTTTGGGCATGAGACCCATCTCCAGCCATAGGCCATTTTTGTGCCTGGCCCGGCGCCAAGTGGGAAAGGGTGGTGTCGAGGCTGAAGGCAGCAGCAAAGCCCGAAGCCCCCAGGTCTGTAGGGCTACGCAAGCGGTTCCCAAAGAGCTTTAGAACAAGGCATAGTTTTCCCTGCTGGCTCTTTGGGCGGGGGACCCATCTCCAGCCATAGGCCATTTTTGTGCCTGGCGCGACGCCAAGTGGGAAAGGGTGGTGTCGAGGTTGAAGGCAGCAGGAAAGCCTGCAGCCCCCAGGTCTGTGGGGCTACGCAAGCGGTTCCCAAAGAGCTTTAGAACAAGGCATAGTTTTCCCTGCTGGCTCTTAGGGCGGGGGACCCATCTCCAGCCGTATGGCCATTTTTGTGCCTGGCGCGGCGCCCAGTGGGAAAGGGTGGTGTCGAGGCTGAAGGCAGCAGGAAAGCCCGCAGCTCCCAGGTCTGTGGAGCTACGCAAGTGGTTCCCAAAGAGCTTTAGAACAAGGCATAGTTTTCCCTGATGGCTCTTTGGGCAGGGGACCCATCTCCAGCCATATGGCCATTTTTGTGCCTGATGCGGCGTCCAGTGGAAAAGGGTGGCTTTGAGGTTGAAGGCAGCAGCAAAGCCTGCAGCCCCCAGGTCTGTGGGGCTACGCAAGCGGTTCCCAAAGAGCTTTAGAACAAGGCATAGTTTTCCCTGCTGGCTCTTTGGGCGGGGGACCCATCTCCAGCCGTATGGCCATTTTTGTGCCTGGCGAGGTGCGTAGCGTGAAAGGGTGGTTTTGAGGCTGAAGGCAGCAGGAAAGCCTGCAGCCCACAGCTCTGTGGGGCCAAGGAAGCTGTTCCCAAAGAGCTTTAGAACAAGGCATAGTTTTCCGTGATGGCTCTTTGGGCATGGGACCCATCTCCAGCCATAGGCCATTTTTGTGCCTGGCGCTTTGCGTAGTGGGAAAGGGTGGCTTTGAGGCTGAAGGCAGCAGGAAAGCCCGCAGCCCCCAGGTCTGTGGGGCTACGCAAGCGGTTCCAAAAGAGCTTTAGAACAAGGCATAGTTTTCCTTGCTGGCTCTTTGGGCATGGGACCCATCTCCAGCCATAGGCCATTTTTGTGCCTGGCCCGGCGCCAAGTGGGAAAGGGTGGTGTCGAGGCTGAAGGCAGCAGCAAAGCCCGAAGCCCCCAGGTCTGTAGGGCTACGCAAGCGGTTCCCAAAGAGCTTTAGAACAAGGCATAGTTTTCCCTGCTGGCTCCTTGGGCGGGGGACCCATCTCCAGCCGTATGGCCATTTTTGTGCCTGGCGCGGCGCCCAGTGGGAAAGGGTGGTGTCGAGGCTGAAGGCAGCAGGAAAGCCCGCAGCTCCCAGGTCTGTGGAGCTACGCAAGTGGTTCCCAAAGAGCTTTAGAACAAGGCATAGTTTTCCCTGATGGCTCTTTGGGCAGGGGACCCATCTCCAGCCATATGGCCATTTTTGTGCCTGATGCGGCGTCCAGTGGAAAAGGGTGGCTTTGAGGTTGAAGGCAGCAGCAAAGCCTGCAGCCCCCAGGTCTGTGGGGCTACGCAAGCGGTTCCCAAAGAGCTTTAGAACAAGGCATAGTTTTCCCTGCTGGCTCTTTGGGCGGGGGACCCATCTCCAGCCGTATGGCCATTTTTGTGCCTGGCGAGGTGCGTAGCGTGAAAGGGTGGTTTTGAGGCTGAAGGCAGCAGGAAAGCCTGCAGCCCACAGCTCTGTGGGGCCAAGGAAGCTGTTCCCAAAGAGCTTTAGAACAAGGCATAGTTTTCCGTGATGGCTCTTTGGGCATGGGACCCATCTCCAGCCATAGGCCATTTTTGTGCCTGGCGCTTTGCGTAGTGGGAAAGGGTGGCTTTGAGGCTGAAGGCAGCAGGAAAGCCCGCAGCCCCCAGGTCTGTGGGGCTACGCAAGCGGTTCCAAAAGAGCTTTAGAACAAGGCATAGTTTTCCTTGCTGGCTCTTTGGGCATGGGACCCATCTCCAGCCATAGGCCATTTTTGTGCCTGGCCCGGCGCCAAGTGGGAAAGGGTGGTGTCGAGGCTGAAGGCAGCAGCAAAGCCCGAAGCCCCCAGGTCTGTAGGGCTACGCAAGCGGTTCCCAAAGAGCTTTAGAACAAGGCATAGTTTTCCCTGCTGGCTCTTTGGGCAGGGGACCCATCTCCAGCCATATGGCCATTTTTGTGCCTGATGCGGCGTCCAGTGGAAAAGGGTGCCTTTGAGGTTGAAGGCAGCAGCAAAGCCTGCAGCCCCCAGGTCTGTGGGGCTACGCAAGCGGTTCCCAAAGAGCTTTAGAACAAGGCATAGTTTTCCCTGCTGGCTCTTTGGGCGGGGGACCCATCTCCAGCTGTATGGCCATTTTTGTGCCTGGCGCAGTGCCAAGTGGGAAAGGGTGGTGTCGAGTCTGAAGGCAGCAGGAAAGCCCGCAGCCCCCAGGTCTGTGGGGCTACGCAAGCGGTTCCCAAAGAGCTTTAGAACAAGGCATAGTTTTCCCTGCTTGTTCTTTGGGCGGGGGACCCATCTCCAGCCGTATGGCCATTTTTGTGCCTGGCGCGGCGCCAAGTGGGAATGGGTGGTGTCGAGTCTGAAGGCAGCAGGAAAGCCTGCAGCCCCCAGGTCTGTAGGGCTACGCAAGCGGTTCCCAAAGAGCTTTAGAACAAGGCATAGTTTTCCCTGCTGGCTCTTTGGGCGGGGGACCCATCTCCAATCGTATGGCCATTTTTGTGCCTGGCGCGGTGCGTAGTGGGAAAGGGTGGTTTTGAGGCTGAAGGCAGCAGCAAAGCCCGCAGCCCCCAGGTCTGTGGGGCTACGCAAGCGGTTCCCAAAGAGCTTTAGAACAAGGCATAGTTTTCCCTGCTGGCTCTTTGGGCGGGGGACCCATCTCCAGCCGTATGGCCATTTTTGTGCCTGGCGCGGCGCCAAGTGGGAAAGGGTGGTGTCGAGGCTGAAGGCAGCAGCAAAGCCCGCAGCCCCCAGGTCTGTGGGGCTACGCAAGCGGTTCCCAAAGAGCTTTAGAAGAAGGCATAGTTTTCCCTGCTGGCTCTTTGGGCGGGGGACCCATCTCCAGCCGTATGGCCATTTTTGTGCCTAGCGCGGCGCCAAGTGGGAAAGGGTGGTGTCGAGGCTGAAGGCAGCAGGAAAGCCCGCAGCCCCCAGGTCTGTGGGGCTACGCAAGCGGTTCCCAAAGAGCTTTAGAACAAGGCATAGTTTTCCCTGCTGGCTCTTTGGGCGGGGGACCCATCTCCAGCCGTATGGCCATTTTTGTGCCTGGCGCGGTGCCAAGTGTGAAAGGGTGGCTTTGAGGCTGAAGGCAGGAGCAAAGCCTGCAGCCCTAAGGTCTTTGGGGCTACGCAAGCGGTTCCCAAAGAGCTTTAGAACAAGGCATAGTTTTCCCTGCTGGCTGTTAGGGCATGGGACCCATCTCCAGCCATAGGCCATTTTTCTGCCAGGCGCGATGCCAAGTGGGAAAGGGTGGTGTCGAGTCTGAAGGCAGCAGGAAAGCCTGCAGCCCCCAGGTCTGTGGGGCTACGCAAGCGGTTCCCAAAGAGCTTTAGAACAAGGCATAGTTTTCCCTGCTGGCTCTTTGGGCGGGGGACCCATCTCCAGCCGTATGGCCAATTTGTGCCTAGCGCGACGCCAAGTGAGAAAGGGTGGCTTTGAGGCTGAAGGCAGCAGCAAAGCCCACAGCCCCCAGGTCTGTGGGGCTACGCAAGCGGTTCCCAAAGAGCTTTAGAACAAGGCATAGTTTTCCCTGCTGGCTCTTTGGGCGGGGGACCCATCTCCAGCCGTATGGCCATTTTTGTGCCTGGCGCGGCGCCAAGTGGGAAAGGGTGGTGTCGAGGCTGAAGGCAGCAGGAAAGCCTGCAGCCCCCAGGTCTGTGGGGCTACGCAAGCGGTTCCCAAAGAGCTTTAGAACAAGGCATAGTTTTCCCTGCTGGCTCTTTGGGCATGGGACCCATCTCCAGCCGTATGGCCATTTTTGTGCCTGGCGAAGCCCCAAGTGCGAAAGGGTGGCTTTGAGGCTGAAGGCAGCAGGAAAGCCCGCAGCCCCCAGGTCTGTGGGGCTACGCAAGCGGTTCCCAAAGAGCTTTAGAACAAGGCATAGTTTTCCCTGCTGGCTCTTTTGGCAGGGGACCCATCTCCAGCCGTATGGCCATTTTTGTGCCTGGCCCGGCGCCAAGTGGGAAAGGGTGGCTTTGAGGCTGAAGGCAGCAGCAAAGCCCACAGCCCCCAGGTCTTTGGGGCTACGCAAGCGGTTCCCAAAGAGCTTTAGAACAAGGCATAGTTTTCCCTGCTGGCTTTCTGGGCGGGGGACCCATCTCCAGCCGTATGGCCATTTTAGAGCCTGGAGCAGTGCCAAGTGGGAAAGGGTGGTGTCGAGGCTGAAGGCAGCAGGAAAGCCCGCAGCCCCCAGGTCTGTGGGGCTACGCAAGCAGTTCCCAAAGAGCTTTAGAACAAGGCATAGTTTTCCCTGCTGGCTCTTTGGGCGGGGGACCCATCTCCAGCCGTATGGCCATTTTTGTGCCTGGCCCGGCGCCCAGTGGGAAAGGGTGGCTTTGAGGCTTGAAGGCAGCAGGAAAGCCCGCAGCCCCCAGGTCTGTGGGGCTACGCAAGCGGTTCCCAAAGAGCTTTAGAACAAGGCATAATTTTCCCTGCTGGCTCTTTGGGCGGGGTACCCATCTCCAGCCATATGGCCATTTTTGTGCCTGGCGCAGCGCCAAGTGGGAAAGGGTGGTTTTGAGGCTGAAGGCAGCAGCAAAGCCTGCAGCCCCCAGGTCTGTGGGGCTACGCAAGCGGTTCCCAAAGAGCTTTACAACAAGGCATAGTTTTCCCTGCTGGCTCTTTGGGCGGGGGACCCATCTCCAGCCGTATGGCCATTTTTTTTCCTGGCCGGGGGCCAAGTGGGAAAGGGTGGTTTTGAGGCTGAAGGCAGCAGGAAAGCCCGCAGCCCCCACGTGTGTGGGGCTACGCAAGCGGTTCCCAAAGAGCTTTAGAACAAGGCATAGTTTTCCCTGCTGGCTCTTTGGGCATGGGACCCATCTCCAGCCATAGGCCATTTTTGTGCTTGATAGGGCGCCAAGTGGGAAAGGGTGGTGTCGAGGCTGAAGGCAGCAGGAAAGCCCGCAGCCCCCAGGTCTGTGGGGCTACGCAAGCGGTTCCCAAAGAGCTTTAGAACAAGGCATAGTTTTCCCTGCTGGCTCTTTGGGCGGGGGACCCATCTCCAGCCGTATGGCCATTTTTGTGCCTGGCGCGGTGCCAAGTGTGAAAGGGTGGCTTTGAGGCTGAAGGCAGGAGCAAAGCCTGCAGCCCTAAGGTCTTTGGGGCTACGCAAGCGGTTCCCAAAGAGCTTTAGAACAAGGCATAGTTTTCCCTGCTGGCTGTTAGGGCATGGGACCCATCTCCAGCCATAGGCCATTTTTCTGCCAGGCGCGATGCCAAGTGGGAAAGGGTGGTGTCGAGTCTGAAGGCAGCAGGAAAGCCTGCAGCCCCCAGGTCTGTGGGGCTACGCAAGCGGTTCCCAAAGAGCTTTAGAACAAGGCATAGTTTTCCCTGCTGGCTCTTTGGGCGGGGGACCCATCTCCAGCCGTATGGCCAATTTGTGCCTAGCGCGACGCCAAGTGAGAAAGGGTGGCTTTGAGGCTGAAGGCAGCAGCAAAGCCCACAGCCCCCAGGTCTGTGGGGCTACGCAAGCGGTTCCCAAAGAGCTTTAGAACAAGGCATAGTTTTCCCTGCTGGCTCTTTGGGCGGGGGACCCATCTCCAGCCGTATGGCCATTTTTGTGCCTGGCGCGGCGCCAAGTGGGAAAGGGTGGTGTCGAGGCTGAAGGCAGCAGGAAAGCCTGCAGCCCCCAGGTCTGTGGGGCTACGCAAGCGGTTCCCAAAGAGCTTTAGAACAAGGCATAGTTTTCCCTGCTGGCTCTTTGGGCATGGGACCCATCTCCAGCCGTATGGCCATTTTTGTGCCTGGCGAAGCCCCAAGTGCGAAAGGGTGGCTTTGAGGCTGAAGGCAGCAGGAAAGCCCGCAGCCCCCAGGTCTGTGGGGCTACGCAAGCGGTTCCCAAAGAGCTTTAGAACAAGGCATAGTTTTCCCTGCTGGCTCTTTTGGCAGGGGACCCATCTCCAGCCGTATGGCCATTTTTGTGCCTGGCCCGGCGCCAAGTGGGAAAGGGTGGCTTTGAGGCTGAAGGCAGCAGCAAAGCCCACAGCCCCCAGGTCTTTGGGGCTACGCAAGCGGTTCCCAAAGAGCTTTAGAACAAGGCATAGTTTTCCCTGCTGGCTTTCTGGGCGGGGGACCCATCTCCAGCCGTATGGCCATTTTAGAGCCTGGAGCAGTGCCAAGTGGGAAAGGGTGGTGTCGAGGCTGAAGGCAGCAGGAAAGCCCGCAGCCCCCAGGTCTGTGGGGCTACGCAAGCAGTTCCCAAAGAGCTTTAGAACAAGGCATAGTTTTCCCTGCTGGCTCTTTGGGCGGGGGACCCATCTCCAGCCGTATGGCCATTTTTGTGCCTGGCCCGGCGCCCAGTGGGAAAGGGTGGCTTTGAGGCTTGAAGGCAGCAGGAAAGCCCGCAGCCCCCAGGTCTGTGGGGCTACGCAAGCGGTTCCCAAAGAGCTTTAGAACAAGGCATAATTTTCCCTGCTGGCTCTTTGGGCGGGGTACCCATCTCCAGCCATATGGCCATTTTTGTGCCTGGCGCAGCGCCAAGTGGGAAAGGGTGGTTTTGAGGCTGAAGGCAGCAGCAAAGCCTGCAGCCCCCAGGTCTGTGGGGCTACGCAAGCGGTTCCCAAAGAGCTTTACAACAAGGCATAGTTTTCCCTGCTGGCTCTTTGGGCGGGGGACCCATCTCCAGCCGTATGGCCATTTTTTTTCCTGGCCGGGGGCCAAGTGGGAAAGGGTGGTTTTGAGGCTGAAGGCAGCAGGAAAGCCCGCAGCCCCCACGTGTGTGGGGCTACGCAAGCGGTTCCCAAAGAGCTTTAGAACAAGGCATAGTTTTCCCTGCTGGCTCTTTGGGCATGGGACCCATCTCCAGCCATAGGCCATTTTTGTGCTTGATAGGGCGCCAAGTGGGAAAGGGTGCTGTCGAGGCTGAAGGCAGCAGGAAAGCCCGCAGCCCCCAGGTCTGTGCGGCTACGCAAGCGGTTCCCAAAGAGCTTTAGAACAAGGCATAATTTTCCCTGCTGGCTCTTTGGGCGGGGGACCCATCTCCAGCCGTACGGCCATTTTTGTGCCTGGCGCGGCGCCAAGAGGGAAAGGGTGGTGTCGAGGCTAAAGGCAGCAGGAAAGCCCGCAGCCCCCAGGTCTGTGGAGCTACGCAAGAAGTTCCCAAAGAGCTTTAGAACAAGGCATAGTTTTCCCTGCTGGCTCTTTGGGCGGGGGACCCATCTCCAGCCGTATGGCCATTTTTGTGCATGGCGCAGCGCCAAGTGGGAAAGGGTGGTTTTGAGGCTGAAGGCAGCAGGAAAGCCCGCAGCCCCCAGGTCTGTGGGGCTACGCAAGCGGTTCCCAAAGAGCTTTAGAACAAGGCATAGTTTTCCCTGCTGGCTCTTTGGGAATGGGACCCATCTCCACCCATAGGCCATTTTTGTGCCTAATAGGGCGCCAAGTGGGAAAGGGTGGCCTTGAGGCTAAAGGCAGCAGGAAAGCCCGCAGCCCCCAGGTCTGTGGGGCTACGCAAGCGGTTCCCAAAGAGCTTTAGAACAAGGCATAGTTTTCCCTGCTGGCTCTTTGGGTGGGGGACCCATCTCCAGCCGTATGGCTATTTTTGTGCCTGACGCGGTGCGTAGTGGCATAGGGTGGTTTTGAAGCTGAAGGCAGCAGGAAAGCCCGCAGCCCCCACGTCTGTGGGGCCAAGCAAGCGGTTCCCAAAGAGCTTTAGAACAAGGCATAGTTTTCCCTGCTGGCTCTTTGGGCGGGGGACCCATCTCCAGCCGTATGGCCATTTTTGTGCCTGGCGCGGTGCGTAGTGGGAAAGGGTGGTTTTGACGCTGAAGGCAGCAGGAAAGCCCGCAGCCCCCAGGTCTGTGGGGCTACGCAAGCGGTTCACCAAAGAGCTTTAGAACAAGGCATAGTTTTCCCTGCTGGCTCTTTGGGCGGGGGACCCATCTCCAGCCGTATGGCCATTTTTGTCCCTGGCCCGGCGCCAAGTGGGAAAGGGTGGTGTTGGGGCTGAAGGCAGCAGCAAAGACTGCAGCCCCCAGGTCTGTGGGGCCAAGCAAGCGGTTCCCAAAGAGCTTTAGAACAAGGCATAGTTTTCCCTGCTGGCTCTTTGGGCGGGGGACCCATCTCCAGCCGTATGGCCATTTTTGTGCCTGGCACGGCGCCAAGTGGGAAAGGGTGGCTTTGAGGCTGAAGGCAGCAGCAAAGCCCGCAGCCCCCAGGTCTGTGGGGCTACGCAAGCGGTTCCCAAAGAGCTTTAGAAGAAGGCATAGTTTTCCCTGCTGGCTCTTTGGGCGGGGGACCCATCTCCAGCCGTATGGCCATTTTTGTGCCTGGCGCGGCGCCAAGTGGGAAAGGGTGGTGTCGAGGCTGAAGGCAGCAGGAAAGCCCGCAGCCCCCAGGTCTGTGGGGCCAAGCAAGCGGTTCCCAAAGAGCTTTAGAACAAGGCATAGTTTTCCCTGCTGGCTCTTTGGGCATGGGACCCATCTCCAGCCATAGGCCATTTTTGTGCTTGATAGGGCGCCAAGTGGGAAAGGGTGGCTTTGAGGCTGAAGGCAGCAGCAAAGACTGCAGCCCCCAGGTCTGTGGGGCCAAGCAAGCGGTTCCCAAAGAGCTTTAGAACAAGGCATAGTTTTCCCTGCTGGCTCTTTGGGCGGGGGACCCATCTCCAGCCACAGGCCATTTTTGTGCCTGGCCCGGCGCCCAGTGGGAAAGGGTGGCTTTGAGGCTTGAAGGCAGCAGCAAAGCCCGCAGCCCCCAGGTCTGTAGGGCTACGCAAGCGGTTCCCAAAGAGCTTTAAAACAAGGCATAATTTTCCCTGCTGGCTCTTTGGGCGGGGGACCCATCTCCAGCCGTATGGCCATTTTTGTGCCTGGCCGGGAGCCAAGTGGGAAAGGGTGGTTTTGAGGCTGAAGGCAGCAGGAAAGCCCGCAGCCCCCAGGTCTGTGGGGCTACGCAAGCGGTTCCCAAAGAGCTTTAGAACAAGGCATAGTTTTCCCTGCTGGCTCTTTGGGCATGGGACCCATCTCCAGCCATAGGCCATTTTTGTGCTTGATAGGGCGCCAAGTGGGAAAGGGTGGTGTCGAGGCTGAAGGCAGCAGCAAAGCCCGCAGCCCCCAGGTCTGTGGGGCTACGCAAGCGGTTCCCAAAGAGCTTTAGAACAAGGCATAGTTTTCCCTGCTGGCTCTCTGGGCGGGGGACCCATCTCCAGCCGTATGGCCATTTTTGAGCCTGGCGCGGCGCCAGGTGGGAAAGGGTGGCTTTGAGGCTGAAGGCAGGAGCAAAGCCTGCAGCCCCCAGGTCTGTGGTGCTACGCAAGCGGTTCCCAAAGAGCTTTAGAACAAGGCATAGTTTTCCCTGCTGGCTCTTAGGGCATGGGACCCCTCTCCAGCCATAGGCCATTTTTGTGCCTGGCACGAAGCCAAGTGGGAAAGGGTGCTGTCGAGGCTGAAGGCAGCAGGAAAGCCTGCAGCCCCCAGGTGTGTGGGGCTACGCAAGCGGTTCCCAAAGAGCTTTAGAACAAGGCATAGTTTTCCCTGCTGGCTCTTTGGGCGGGGGACCCATCTCCAGCCGTATGGCTATTTTTGTGCCTGGCGCGGTGCGTAGTGGCATAGGATGGTTTTGAGGCTGAAGGCAGCAGGAAAGCCTGCAGCCCCCAGGTCTGTGCGGCTACACAAGCGGTTCCCAAAGAGCTTTAGAACAAGGCATAGTTTTCACTGCTGGCTCTTTGGGCGGGGGACCCATCTCCAGCCGTATGGCTATTTTTGTGCCTGACGCGGTGCGTAGTGGCATAGGATGGTTTTGAGGCTGAAGGCAGCAGGAAAGCCTGCAGCCCCCAGGTCTGTGCGGCTACACAAGCGGATCACAAAGATCTTTAGAACAAGGCATAGTTTTCCCTGCTGGCTCTTTGGGCGGGGGACCCATCTCCAGCCGTACGGCCATTTTTGCGCCTGGCCCGGCGCAAAGTGGGAAAGGGTGGCTTTGAGGCTGAAGGCAGCAGCAAAGCCCGCAGCCCCCAGGTCTGTGCGGCTACGCAAGCGGTTCCCAAAGAGCTTTAGAACAAGGCATAGTTTTCCCTGCTGGCTCTTTGGGCGGGAGACCCATCTCCAGCCATAGGCCATTTTTGTGCCTGGCGCAACGCCAAGTGGGAAAGGGTGTTGTCGAGGCTGAAGGCAGCAGGAAAGCCCGCAGCCCCCAGGTCTGTGGGGCCACAGAAGCGGTTCCCAAAGAGCTTTAGAACAAGGCATAGTTTTCCCTGCTGGCTCTTTGGGCGGGGGACCCATCTCCAGCCATAGGCCATTTTTGTGCCTGGCGCGGCGCCAAGTGGGAAAGGGTGGCTTTGAGGCTGAAGGCAGCAGCAAAGCCCGCAGCCCCCAGGTCTGTGGGGCTACGCAAGCAGTTCCCAAAGAGCTTTAGAACAAGGCATAGTTTTCCCTGCTGGCTCTTTAGGCATGGGACCCATCTCCATCCATAGGCCATTTTTGTGCCTGATAGGGCGCCAAGTGGGAAAGGGTGGCTTTGACGCTGAAGGCAGCAGGAAAGCCCGCAGCCCCCAGGTCTGTGGGGCTACGCAAGCGGTTCCCAAAGAGCTTTAGAACAAGGCATAGTTTTCCCTACTGGCTCTTTGGGCGGGAGACCCATCTCCAGCCATAGGCCATTTTTGTGCCTGGCGCGACGCCAAGTGGGAAAGGGTGTTGTCGAGGCTGAAGGCAGCAGGAAAGCCCGCAGCCCCCAGGTCTGTGGGGCTACGCAAGCGGTTCCCAAAGAGCTTTAGAACAAGGCATAGTTTTCCCTGCTGGCTCTTTGGGCATGGGACCCATCTCCAGCCATAGGCCATTTTTGTGCCTGGCGCGACGCCAAGTGGGAAAGGGTGGTGTCGAGGTTGAAGGCAGCAGGAAAGCCTGCAGCCCCCAGGTCTGTGGGGCTACACAAGCGGTTCCCAAAGAGCTTTAGAACAAGGCATAGTTTTCCCTGCTGGCTCTTTGGGCATGGGACCCATCTCCAGCCGTATGGCCATTTTTGTGCCTGGCGCGGCGCCAAGTGGGAAAGGGTGGTGTCGAGGCTGAAGGCAGCAGGAAAGCCCGCAGCCCCCAGGTCTCTGGGGCTACGCAAGCGGTTCCCAAAGAGCTTTAGAACAAGGCATAGTTTTCCCTGCTGGCTCTTTGGGCGGGGGACCCATCTCCAGCCGTATGGCCATTTTTGTGCCTAGCGCGGCGCCAAATGGGAAAGGGTGGCTTTGAGGCTGAAGGCAGCAGGAAAGCCTGCAGCCCCCAGGTCTGTGGGGCTACGCAAGCGGTTCCCAAAGAGCTTTAGAACAAGGCATAGTTTTCCCTGCTGGCTCTTTGGGCGGGGGACCCATCTCCAGCCGTATGGCCATTTTTGTGCCTGGCCCGGCGCCAAGTGGGAAAGGGTGGTGTCGAGGCTGAAGGCAGCAGGAAAGCCCACAGCCCCCAGGTCTGTGGGGCTACGCAAGCGGTTCCCAAAGAGCTTTAGAACAAGGCATAGTTTTCCCTGCTGGCTCTTTGGGCGGGGGACCCATCTCCAGCCGTATGGCCATTTTTGTGCCTGGCGCGGTTCGTAGTGTGAAAGGGTGGTTTTGAGGCTGAAGGCAGCAGGAAAGCCTGCAGCCCACAGCTCTGTGGGGCCAAGGAAGCTGTTCCCAAAGAGCTTTAGAACAAGGCATAGTTTTCCGTGATGGCTCTTTGGGCATGGGACCCATCTCCAGCCATAGGCCATTTTTGTGCCTGGCGCGGTGCGTAGTGGGAAAGGGTGGTTTTGAGGCTGAAGGCAGCAGGAAAGCCCGCAGCCCCCACGTGTGTGGGGCTACGCAAGCGGTTCCCAAAGAGCTTTAGAACAAGGCATAGTTTTCCTTGCTGGCTCTTTGGGCATGAGACCCATCTCCAGCCATAGGCCATTTTTGTGCCTGGCCCGGCGCCAAGTGGGAAAGGGTGGTGTCGAGGCTGAAGGCAGCAGCAAAGCCCGAAGCCCCCAGGTCTGTAGGGCTACGCAAGCGGTTCCCAAAGAGCTTTAGAACAAGGCATAGTTTTCCCTGCTGGCTCTTTGGGCGGGGGACCCATCTCCAGCCATAGGCCATTTTTGTGCCTGGCGCGACGCCAAGTGGGAAAGGGTGGTGTCGAGGTTGAAGGCAGCAGGAAAGCCTGCAGCCCCCAGGTCTGTGGGGCTACGCAAGCGGTTCCCAAAGAGCTTTAGAACAAGGCATAGTTTTCCCTGCTGGCTCCTTGGGCGGGGGACCCATCTCCAGCCGTATGGCCATTTTTGTGCCTGGCGCGGCGCCCAGTGGGAAAGGGTGGTGTCGAGGCTGAAGGCAGCAGGAAAGCCCGCAGCTCCCAGGTCTGTGGAGCTACGCAAGTGGTTCCCAAAGAGCTTTAGAACAAGGCATAGTTTTCCCTGATGGCTCTTTGGGCAGGGGACCCATCTCCAGCCATATGGCCATTTTTGTGCCTGATGCGGCGTCCAGTGGAAAAGGGTGGCTTTGAGGTTGAAGGCAGCAGCAAAGCCTGCAGCCCCCAGGTCTGTGGGGCTACGCAAGCGGTTCCCAAAGAGCTTTAGAACAAGGCATAGTTTTCCCTGCTGGCTCTTTGGGCGGGGGACCCATCTCCAGCTGTATGGCCATTTTTGTGCCTGGCGCGGTGCCAAGTGGGAAAGGGTGGTGTCGAGTCTGAAGGCAGCAGGAAAGCCCGCAGCCCCCAGGTCTGTGGGGCTACGCAAGCGGTTCCCAAAGAGCTTTAGAACAAGGCATAGTTTTCCCTGCTTGTTCTTTGGGCGGGGGACCCATCTCCAGCCGTATGGCCATTTTTGTGCCTGGCGCGGCGCCAAGTGGGAATGGGTGGTGTCGAGTCTGAAGGCAGCAGGAAAGCCTGCAGCCCCCAGGTCTGTGGGGCTACGCAAGCGGTTCCCAAAGAGCTTTAGAACAAGGCATAGTTTTCCCTGCTGGCTCTTTGGGCGGGGGACCCATCTCCAATCGTATGGCCATTTTTGTGCCTGGCGCGGTGCGTAGTGGGAAAGGGTGGTTTTGAGGCTGAAGGCAGCAGGAAAGCCCGCAACCCCCAGGTCTGTGGGGCTACGCAATCAGTTCCCAAAGAGCTTTAGAACAAGGCATAGTCTTCCCTGCTGGCTCTTTTGGCATGGGACCCATCTCCAGCCGTATGGCAATTTTTGTGCCTGGCCCGGCGCCAAGTGGGAAAGGGTGGTTTTGAGGCTGAAGGCAGCAGCAAAGCCCGCAGCCCCCAGGTCTGTGGGGCTACGCAAGCGGTTCCCAAAGAGCTTTAGAACAAGGCATAGTTTTCCCTGCTGGCTCTTTGGGCGGGGGACCCATCTCCAGCCGTATGGCCATTTTTGTGCCTGGCGCGACGCCAAGTGGGAAAGGGTGGTGTCGAGGCTGAAGGCAGCAGCAAAGCCCGCAGCCCCCAGGTCTGTGGGGCTACGCAAGCGGTTCCCAAAGAGCTTTAGAAGAAGGCATAGTTTTCCCTGCTGGCTCTTTGGGCGGGGGACCCATCTCCAGCCGTATGGCCATTTTTGTGCCTAGCGCGGCGCCAAGTGGGAAAGGGTGGTGTCGAGGCTGAAGGCAGCAGGAAAGCCCGCAGCCCCCAGGTCTGTGGGGCTACGCAAGCGGTTCCCAAAGAGCTTTAGAACAAGGCATAGTTTTCCCTGCTGGCTCTTTGGGCGGGGGACCCATCTCCAGCCGTATGGCCATTTTTGTGCCTGGCACGGCGCCAAGTGGGAAAGGGTGGTGTCGAGGCTGAAGGCAGCAGCAAAGCCCGCAGCCCCCAGGTCTGTAGGGCTACGCAAGCGGTTCCCAAAGAGCTTTAGAACAAGGCATAGTTTTCCCTGCTGGCTCTTTGGGCCGGGGACCCATCTCCAGCCGTATGGCCATTTTTGTGCCTGGCCCGGTGCCAAGTGTGAAAGGGTGGCTTTGAGGCTGAAGGCAGGAGCAAAGCCTGCAGCCCTAAGGTCTTTGGGGCTACGCAAGCGGTTCCCAAAGAGCTTTAGAACAAGGCATAGTTTTCCCTGCTGGCTCTTTGGGCGGGGGACCCATCTCCAGCCATAGGCCATTTTTCTGCCAGGCCCGGCGCCAAGTGGGAAAGGTTGGTGTCGAGGCTGAAGGCAGCAGGAGAGCCCGCAGCCCCCAGGTCTGTGGGGCTACGCAAGCGGTTCCCAAAGAGCTTTAGAACAAGGCATAGTTTTCCCTGCTGGCTCTTTGGGCATGGGACCCATCTCCAGCCGTATGGCCATTTTTGTGCCTGGCGCAGTGCGTAGTGGGAAAGGGTGGTTTTGAGGCTGAAGGCAGCAGGAAAGCCTGCAGCCCCCAGGTCTGTGGGGCCAAGCAAGCGGTTCCCAAAGAGCTTTAGAACAAGGCATAGTTTTCCCTGATGGCTCTTTGGGCGGGGGACCCATCTCCAGCCGTAATGGCCATTTTTGTGCCTGATAGGGCGCCAAGTGGGAAAGGGTGCCTTTGAGGCTGAAGGCAGCAGGAAAGCCTGCAGCCCCAGGTCTGTAGGGCTACGCAAGCGGTTCCCAAAGAGCTTCAGAACAAGGCATAGTTTTCCCTGCTGGCTCTTTGGGCATGGGACCCATCTCCAGCCATAGGCCATTTTTCTGCCTGGCGCGGTGCCAAGTGGGAAAGGGTGGTGTCGAGTCTGAAGGCAGCAGGAAAGCCTGCAGCCCCCAGGTCTGTGGGGCTACGCAAGTGGTTCCCAAAGAGCTTTAGAACAAGGCATAATTTTCCCTGCTGGCTCTTTGGGCGGGGGACCCATCTCCAGCCGTATGGCCATTTTTGTGCCTGGCGCGGCGCCAAGTGGGAAAGGGTGGTGTCGAGTCTGAAGGCAGCAGGAAAGCCTGCAGCCCCCAGGTCTGTGGGGCTACGCAAGTGGTTCCCAAAGAGCTTTAGAACAAGGCATAGTTTTCCCTGCTGGCTCTTTGGGCGGGGGACCCATCTCCAGCCGTATGGCCAATTTGTGCCTAGCGCGACGCCAAGTGGGAAAGGGTGGCTTTGAGGCTGAAGGCAGCAGCAAAGCCTGCAGCCCCCAGGTCTGTGGGGCTACGCAAGCGGTTCCCAAAGAGCTTTAGAACAATGCATAGTTTTCCTTGCTGGGTCTTTGGGCATGGGACCCATCTCCAGCCATAGGCCATTTTTGTGCCTGGCGCGGTGCGTAGTGGGAAAGGGTGGCTTTGAGGCTGAAGGCAGCAGGAAAGCCTGCAGCCCCCAGGTCTGTGCGGCTACGCAAGCGGTTCCCAAAGAGCTTTAGAACAAGGCCTAGTTTTCCCTGCTGGCTCTTTGGGCGGGGGACCCATCTCCAGCCATAGACCATTTTTGTGCCTAGCGCGGCGCCAAGTGGGAAAGGGTGGCTTTGAGGCTGAAGGCAGCAGGAGAGCCTGCAGCCCCCAGGTCTTTGGGGCTATGCAAGCGGTTCCCAAAGAGCTTTAGAACAAGGCATAGTTTTCCCTGCTGGCTCTTTGGGCGGGGGACCCATCTCCAGCCGTATGGCCATTTTTGTGCCTGGCGCGGCGCCAAGTGGGAAAGGGTGGTGTCGAGGCTGAAGGCAGCAGGAAAGCCCGCAGCCCCCAGGTCTGTGGGGCCAAGCAAGCGGTTCCCAAAGAGCTTTAGAACAAGGCATAGTTTTCCCTGCTGGCTCTTTGGGCATGGGACCCATCTCCAGCCATAGGCCATTTTTGTGCTTGATAGGGCGCCAAGTGGGAAAGGGTGGCTTTGAGGCTGAAGGCAGCAGCAAAGACTGCAGCCCCCAGGTCTGTGGGGCCAAGCAAGCGGTTCCCAAAGAGCTTTAGAACAAGGCATAGTTTTCCCTGCTGGCTCTTTGGGCGGGGGACCCATCTCCAGCCACAGGCCATTTTTGTGCCTGGCCCGGCGCCCAGTGGGAAAGGGTGGCTTTGAGGCTTGAAGGCAGCAGGAAAGCCCGCAGCCCCCAGGTCTGTGCGGCTACGCAAGCGGTTCCCAAAGAGCTTTAAAACAAGGCATAATTTTCCCTGCTGGCTCTTTGGGCGGGGGACCCATCTCCAGCCGTATGGCCATTTTTGTGCCTGGCCGGGAGCCAAGTGGGAAAGGGTGGTTTTGAGGCTGAAGGCAGCAGGAAAGCCCGCAGCCCCCAGGTCTGTGGGGCTACGCAAGCGGTTCCCAAAGAGCTTTAGAACAAGGCATAGTTTTCCCTGCTGGCTCTTTGGGGATGGGACCCATCTCCAGCCATAGGCCATTTTTGTGCTTGATAGGGCGCCAAGTGGGAAAGGGTGGTGTCGAGGCTGAAGGCAGCAGGAAAGCCCGCAGCCCCCAGGTCTGTGGGGCTACGCAAGCGGTTCCCAAAGAGCTTTAGAACAAGGCATAGTTTTCCCTGCTGGCTCTCTGGGCGGGGGACCCATCTCAAGCCGTATGGCCATTTTTGAGCCTGGCGCGGCGCCAGGTGGGAAAGGGTGGCTTTGAGGCTGAAGGCAGGAGCAAAGCCTGCAGCCCCCAGGTCTGTGGTGCTACGCAAGCGGTTCCCAAAGAGCTTTAGAACAAGGCATAGTTTTCCCTGCTGGCTCTTAGGGCATGGGACCCCTCTCCAGCCATAGGCCATTTTTGTGCCTGGCACGAAGCCAAGTGGGAAAGGGTGCTGTCGAGGCTGAAGGCAGCAGGAAAGCCTGCAGCCCCCAGGTGTGTGGGGCTACGCAAGCGGTTCCCAAAGAGCTTTAGAACAAGGCATAGTTTTCCCTGCTGGCTCTTTGGGCGGGGGACCCATCTCCAGCCGTATGGCTATTTTTGTGCCTGGCGCGGTGCGTAGTGGCATAGGATGGTTTTGAGGCTGAAGGCAGCAGGAAAGCCTGCAGCCCCCAGGTCTGTGCGGCTACACAAGCGGTTCCCAAAGAGCTTTAGAACAAGGCATAGTTTTCACTGCTGGCTCTTTGGGCGGGGGACCCATCTCCAGCCGTATGGCTATTTTTGTGCCTGACGCGGTGCGTAGTGGCATAGGATGGTTTTGAGGCTGAAGGCAGCAGGAAAGCCTGCAGCCCCCAGGTCTGTGCGGCTACACAAGCGGATCACAAAGATCTTTAGAACAAGGCATAGTTTTCCCTGCTGGCTCTTTGGGCGGGGGACCCATCTCCAGCCGTACGGCCATTTTTGCGCCTGTCCCGGCGCAAAGTGGGAAAGGGTGGCTTTGAGGCTGAAGGCAGCAGCAAAGCCCGCAGCCCCCAGGTCTGTGCGGCTACGCAAGCGGTTCCCAAAGAGCTTTAGAACAAGGCATAGTTTTCCCTGCTGGCTCTTTGGGCGGGAGACCCATCTCCAGCCATAGGCCATTTTTGTGCCTGGCGCGACGCCAAGTGGGAAAGGGTGTTGTCGAGGCTGAAGGCAGCAGGAAAGCCCGCAGCCCCCAGGTCTGTGGGGCCACAGAAGCGGTTCCCAAAGAGCTTTAGAACAAGGCATAGTTTTCCCTGCTGGCTCTTTGGGCGGGGGACCCATCTCCAGCCGTATGGCCATTTTTGTGCCTGGCGCGGCGCCAAGTGGGAAAGGGTGGCTTTGAGGCTGAAGGCAGCAGCAAAGCCCGCAGCCCCCAGGTCTGTGGGGCTACGCAAGCAGCTCCCAAAGAGCTTTAGAACAAGGCATAGTTTTCCCTGCTGGCTCTTTAGGCATGGGACCCATCTCCATCCATAGGCCATTTTTGTGCCTGATAGGGCGCCAAGTGGGAAAGGGTTGCTTTGAGGCTGAAGACAGCAGGAAAGCCCGCAGCCCCCAGGTCTGTGGGGCTACGCAAGCGGTTCCCAAAGAGCTTTAGAACAAGGCATAGTTTTCCCTGCTGGCTCTTTGGGCGGGGGACCCATCTGCAGACATATGGCCATTTTTGTGCCTGGCACGACGCCAAGTGGGAAAGGGTGGCTTTGACGCTGAAGGCAGCAGGAAAGCCCGCAGCCCCCAGGTCTGTGGGGCTACGCAAGCGGTTCCCAAAGAGCTTTAGAACAAGGCATAGTTTTCCCTGCTGGCTCTTTGGGCGGGAGACCCATCTCCAGCCATAGGCCATTTTTGTGCCTGGCGCGACGCCAAGTGGGAAAGGGTGTTGTCGAGGCTGAAGGCAGCAGGAAAGCCCGCAGCCCCCAGGTCTGTGGGGCTACGCAAGCGGTTCCCAAAGAGCTTTAGAACAAGGCATAGTTTTCCCTGCTGGCTCTTTGGGCATGGGACCCATCTCCAGCCATAGGCCATTTTTGTGCCTGGCGCGACGCCAAGTGGGAAAGGGTGGTGTCGAGGTTGAAGGCAGCAGGAAAGCCTGCAGCCCCCAGGTCTGTGGGGCTACACAAGCGGTTCCCAAAGAGCTTTAGAACAAGGCATAGTTTTCCCTGCTGGCTCTTTGGGCATGGGACCCATCTCCAGCCGTATGGCCATTTTTGTGCCTGGCGCGGCGCCAAGTGGGAAAGGGTGGTGTCGAGGCTGAAGGCAGCAGGAAAGCCCGCAGCCCCCAGGTCTCTGGGGCTACGCAAGCGGTTCCCAAAGAGCTTTAGAACAAGGCATAGTTTTCCCTGCTGGCTCTTTGGGCGGGGGACCCATCTCCAGCCGTATGGCTATTTTTGTGCCTGGCGCGGTGCGTAGTGGCATAGGATGGTTTTGAGGCTGAAGGCAGCAGGAAAGCCTGCAGCCCCCAGGTCTGTGCGGCTACACAAGCGGTTCCCAAAGAGCTTTAGAACAAGGCATAGTTTTCCCTGCTGGCTCTTTGGGCGGGGGACCCATCTCCAGCCGTATGGCTATTTTTGTGCCTGGCCCGGCGCCAAGTGGGAAAGGGTGGTGTCGAGGCTGAAGGCAGCAGGAAAGCCCACAGCCCCCAGGTCTGTGGGGCTACGCAAGCGGTTCCCAAAGAGCTTTAGAACAAGGCATAGTTTTCCCTGCTGGCTCTTTGGGCGGGGGACCCATCTCCAGCCGTATGGCCATTTTTGTGCCTGGCGCGGTGCGTAGTGTGAAAGGGTGGTTTTGAGGCTGAAGGCAGCAGGAAAGCCTGCAGCCCACAGCTCTGTGGGGCCAAGGAAGCTGTTCCCAAAGAGCTTTAGAACAAGGCATAGTTTTCCGTGATGGCTCTTTGGGCATGGGACCCATCTCCAGCCATAGGCCATTTTTGTGCCTGGCGCGGTGCGTAGTGGGAAAGGGTGGCTTTGAGGCTGAAGGCAGCAGGAAAGCCCGCAGCCCCCAGGTCTGTGGGGCTACGCAAGCGGTTCCCAAAGAGCTTTAGAACAAGGCATAGTTTTCCTTGCTGGCTCTTTGGGCATGAGACCCATCTCCAGCCATAGGCCATTTTTGTGCCTGGCCCGGCGCCAAGTGGGAAAGGGTGGTGTCGAGGCTGAAGGCAGCAGCAAAGCCCGAAGCCCCCAGGTCTGTAGGGCTACGCAAGCGGTTCCCAAAGAGCTTTAGAACAAGGCATAGTTTTCCCTGCTGGCTCTTTGGGCGGGGGACCCATCTCCAGCCATAGGCCATTTTTGTGCCTGGCGCGACGCCAAGTGGGAAAGGGTGGTGTCGAGGTTGAAGGCAGCAGGAAAGCCTGCAGCCCCCAGGTCTGTGGGGCTACGCAAGCGGTTCCCAAAGAGCTTTAGAACAAGGCATAGTTTTCCCTGCTGGCTCTTTGGGCGGGGGACCCATCTCCAGCCGTATGGCCATTTTTGTGCCTGGCGCGGCGCCCAGTGGGAAAGGGTGGTGTCGAGGCTGAAGGCAGCAGGAAAGCCCGCAGCTCCCAGGTCTGTGGAGCTACACAAGTGGTTCCCAAAGAGCTTTAGAACAAGGCATAGTTTTCCCTGCTGGCTCTTTGGGCAGGGGACCCATCTCCAGCCATATGGCCATTTTTGTGCCTGATGCGGCGTCCAGTGGAAAAGGGTGGCTTTGAGGTTGAAGGCAGCAGCAAAGCCTGCAGCCCCCAGGTCTGTGGGGCTACGCAAGCGGTTCCCAAAGAGCTTTAGAACAAGGCATAGTTTTCCCTGCTGGCTCTTTGGGCGGGGGACCCATCTCCAGCTGTATGGCCATTTTTGTGCCTGGCGCGGTGCCAAGTGGGAAAGGGTGGTGTCGAGTCTGAAGGCAGCAGGAAAGCCCGCAGCCCCCAGGTCTGTGGGGCTACGCAAGCGGTTCCCAAAGAGCTTTAGAACAAGGCATAGTTTTCCCTGCTGGCTCTTTGGGCGGGGGACCCATCTCCAGCCGTATGGCCATTTTTGTGCCTGGCGCGACGCCAAGTGGGAAAGGGTGGTGTCGAGGCTGAAGGCAGCAGCAAAGCCCGCAGCCCCCAGGTCTGTGGGGCTACGCAAGCGGTTCCCAAAGAGCTTTAGAAGAAGGCATAGTTTTCCCTGCTGGCTCTTTGGGCGGGGGACCCATCTCCAGCCGTATGGCCATTTTTGTGCCTAGCGCGGCGCCAAGTGGGAAAGGGTGGTGTCGAGGCTGAAGGCAGCAGGAAAGCCCGCAGCCCCCAGGTCTGTGGGGCTACGCAAGCGGTTCCCAAAGAGCTTTAGAACAAGGCATAGTTTTCCCTGCTGGCTCTTTGGGCGGGGGACCCATCTCCAGCCGTATGGCCATTTTTGTGCCTGGCACGGCGCCAAGTGGGAAAGGGTGGTGTCGAGGCTGAAGGCAGCTGCAAAGCCCGCAGCCCCCAGGTCTGTAGGGCTACGCAAGCGGTTCCCAAAGAGCTTTAGAACAAGGCATAGTTTTCCCTGCTGGCTCTTTGGGCCGGGGACCCATCTCCAGCCGTATGGCCATTTTTGTGCCTGGCCCGGTGCCAAGTGTGAAAGGGTGGCTTTGAGGCTGAAGGCAGGAGCAAAGCCTGCAGCCCTAAGGTCTTTGGGGCTACGCAAGCGGTTCCCAAAGAGCTTTAGAACAAGGCATAGTTTTCCCTGATGGCTGTTAGGGCATGGGACCCATCTCCAGCCATAGGCCATTTTTCTGCCAGGCGCGATGCCAAGTGGGAAAGGGTGGTGTCGAGTCTGAAGGCAGCAGGAAAGCCTGCAGCCCCCAGGTCTGTGGGGCTACGCAAGCGGTTCCCAAAGAGCTTTAGAACAAGGCATAGTTTTCCCTGCTGGCTCTTTGGGCGGGGGACCCATCTCCAGCCGTATGGCCATTTTTGTGCCTGGCACGGCGCCAAGTGGGAAAGGGTGGTGTCGAGGCTGAAGGCAGCTGCAAAGCCCGCAGCCCCCAGGTCTGTAGGGCTACGCAAGCGGTTCCCAAAGAGCTTTAGAACAAGGCATAGTTTTCCCTGCTGGCTCTTTGGGCCGGGGACCCATCTCCAGCCGTATGGCCATTTTTGTGCCTGGCCCGGTGCCAAGTGTGAAAGGGTGGCTTTGAGGCTGAAGGCAGGAGCAAAGCCTGCAGCCCTAAGGTCTTTGGGGCTACGCAAGCGGTTCCCAAAGAGCTTTAGAACAAGGCATAGTTTTCCCTGCTGGCTGTTAGGGCATGGGACCCATCTCCAGCCATAGGCCATTTTTCTGCCAGGCGCGATGCCAAGTGGGAAAGGGTGGTGTCGAGTCTGAAGGCAGCAGGAAAGCCTGCAGCCCCCAGGTCTGTGGGGCTACGCAAGCGGTTCCCAAAGAGCTTTAGAACAAGGCATAGTTTTCCCTGCTGGCTCTTTGGACGGGGGACCCATCTCCAGCCGTATGGCCAATTTGTGCCTAGCGCGACGCCAAGTGAGAAAGGGTGGCTTTGAGGCTGAAGGCAGCAGCAAAGCCCACAGCCCCCAGGTCTGTGCGGCTACGCAAGCGGTTCCCAAAGAGCTTTAGAACAAGGCATAGTTTTCCCTGCTGGCTCTTTGGGCGGGGGACCCATCTCCAGCCGTATGGCCATTTTTGTGCCTGGCGCGGCGCCAAGTGGGAAAGGGTGGTGTCGAGGCTGAAGGCAGCAGGAGAGCCCGCAGCCCCCAGGTCTGTGGGGCTACGCAAGCGGTTCCCAAAGAGCTTTAGAACAAGGCATAGTTTTCCCTGCTGGCTCTTTGGGCATGGGACCCATCTCCAGCCGTATGGCCATTTTTGTGCCTGGCGCAGTGCGTAGTGGGAAAGGGTGGTTTTGAGGCTGAAGGCAGCAGGAAAGCCTGCAGCCCCCAGGTCTGTGGGGCCAAGCAAGCGGTTCCCAAAGAGCTTTAGAACAAGGCATAGTTTTCCCTGATGGCTCTTTGGGCATGGGACCCATCTCCAGCCGTATGGCCATTTTTGTGCCTGATAGGGCGCCAAGTGGGAAAGGGTGCCTTTGAGGCTGAAGGCAGCAGGAAAGCCTGCAGCCCCAGGTCTGTAGGGCTACGCAAGCGGTTCCCAAAGAGCTTCAGAACAAGGCATAGTTTTCCCTGCTGGCTCTTTGGGCATGGGACCCATCTCCAGCCATAGGCCATTTTTCTGCCTGGCGCGGTGCCAAGTGGGAAAGGGTGGTGTCGAGTCTGAAGGCAGCAGGAAAGCCTGCAGCCCCCAGGTCTGTGGGGCTACGCAAGTGGTTCCCAAAGAGCTTTAGAACAAGGCATAATTTTCCCTGCTGGCTCTTTGGGCGGGGGACCCATCTCCAGCCGTATGGCCATTTTTGTGCCTGGCGCGGCGCCAAGTGGGAAAGGGTGGTGTCGAGTCTGAAGGCAGCAGGAAAGCCTGCAGCCCCCAGGTCTGTGGGGCTACGCAAGAGGTTCCCAAAGAGCTTTAGAACAAGGCATAGTTTTCCCTGCTGGCTCTTTGGGCGGGGGACCCATCTCCAGCCGTATGGCCAATTTGTGCCTAGCGCGACGCCAAGTGGGAAAGGGTGGCTTTGAGGCTGAAGGCAGCAGCAAAGCCTGCAGCCCCCAGGTCTGTGGGGCTACGCAAGCGGTTCCCAAAGAGCTTTAGAACAATGCATAGTTTTCCTTGCTGGGTCTTTGGGCATGGGACCCATCTCCAGCCATAGGCCATTTTTGTGCCTGGCGCGGTGCGTAGTGGGAAAGGGTGGCTTTGAGGCTGAAGGCAGCAGGAAAGCCTGCAGCCCCCAGGTCTGTGCGGCTACGCAAGCGGTTCCCAAAGAGCTTTAGAACAAGGCCTAGTTTTCCCTGCTGGCTCTTTGGGCGGGGGACCCATCTCCAGCCATAGACCATTTTTGTGCCTAGCGCGGCGCCAAGTGGGAAAGGGTGGCTTTGAGGCTGAAGGCAGCAGGAGAGCCTGCAGCCCCCAGGTCTTTGGGGCTATGCAAGCGGTTCCCAAAGAGCTTTAGAACAAGGCATAGTTTTCCCTGCTGGCTCTTTGGGCGGGGGACCCATCTCCAGCCGTATGGCCATTTTTGTGCCTGGCGCGGCGCCAAGTGGGAAAGGGTGGTGTCGAGGCTGAAGGCAGCAGGAAAGCCCGCAGCCCCCAGGTCTGTGTGGCTACGCAAGCGGTTCCCAAAGAGCTTTAGAACAAGGCATAGTTTTCACTGCTGGCTCTTTGGGCGGGGGACCCATCTCCAGCCGTATGGCCATTTTTGTGCCTGGCCCGGCGCGAAGCGGGAAAGGGTGGCTTTGAGGCTGAAGGCAGCAGCAAAGCCCACAGCCCCGAGGTCTGTGGGGCTACGCAAGCGGTTCCCAAAGAGCTTTAGAACAAGGCATAGTTTTCCCTGCTGGCTCTTTGGGCGGGGGACCCATCTCCAGCCGTATGGCCATTTTTGTGCCTGGCACGGCGCCAAGTGGGAAAGGGTGGTGTCGAGGCTGAAGGCAGCAGGAAAGCCCACAGCCCCCAGGTCTGTGGGGCTATGCAAGCGGTTCCCAAAGAGCTTTAGAACAAGGCATAGTTTTCCCTGGTGGCTCTTTGGGCATGGGACCCATCTCCACCCATAGGCCATTTTTCTGCCTGGCGCGACGCCAAGTGGGAAAGGGTGCTGTCGAAGCTGAAGGCAGCAGGAAAGCCTGCAGCCCCCAGGTCTGTGGGGCTACGCAAGCGGTTCCCAAAGAGCTTTAGAACAAGGTATAGTTTTCCCTGCTGGCTCTTTGGGCATGGGACCCATCTCCAGCCATAGGCCATTTTTGTGCCTGATGCGGCGCCAAGTGGGAAAGGGTGGCTTTGAGGCTGAAGGCAGCAGGAAAGCCCGCAGCCCCCAGGTCTGTGCGGCTACGCAAGCGGTTCCCAAAGAGCTTTAGAACAAGGCATAATTTTCCTTGCTGGCTCTCTGGGCGGGGGACCCATCTCCAGCCGTATGGCCATTTTTGTGCCTAGCGCGACGCCAAGTGGGAAAGGGTGGCTTTGAGGCTGAAGGCAGCAGCAAAGCCTGCAGCCCCCAGGTCTGTGGGGCTACGCAAGCGGTTCCCAAAGAGCTTTAGAACAAGGCATAGTTTTCCCTGCTGGCTCTTTGGGCATGGGACCCATCTCCAGCCATAGGCCATTTTTGTCCCTGGCGCGACGCCAAGTGGGAAAGGGTGGTTTTGAGGCTGAAGGCAGCAGGAAAGCCCGCAGCCCCCAGGTCTGTGGGGCTACGCAAGCGGTTCCCAAAGAGCTTTAGAACAAGGCATAATTTTCCTTGCTGGCTCTCTGGGCGGGGGACCCATCTCCAGCCGTATGGCCATTTTTGTGCCTGATAGGGCGCCAAGTGGGAAAGCGTGGTGTCGAGGCTGAAGGCAGCAGGAAAGCCCGCAGCCCCCAGGTCTGTGGGGCTACGCAAGCGGTTCCCAAAGAGCTTTAGAACAAGGCATAGTTTTCCCTGCTGGCTCTTTGGGCGGGGGACCCATCTCCAGCCGTATGGCCATTTTTGTGCCTGGCGCGGCGCCAAGTGGGAAAGGGTGGTTTTGAGGCTGAAGGCAGCAGGAAAGCCCGCAGCCCCCAGGTCTGTGGGGCTACGCAAGCGGTTCCCAAAGAGCTTTAGAACAAGGCATAGTTTTCCCTGCTGGCTCTTTGGGCGGGGGACCCATCTCCAGCCGTATGGCCATTTTTGTGCCTGGCCCGGCGCCAAGCGGGAAACGGTGGCTTTGAGGCTGAAGGCAGCAGCAAAGCCCACACCCCCAGGTCTGTGGGGCTACGCAAGCGGTTCCCAAAGAGCTTTAGAAAAAGGCATAGTTTTCCCTGCTGGCTCTTTGGGCGGGGGACCCATCTCCAGCCGTATGGCCATTTTTGTGCTTGGCGCGGCGCCAAGTGGGAAAGGGTGGTGTCGAGGCTGAAGGCAGCAGGAAAGCCCACAGCCCCCAGGTCTGTGGGGCTACGCAAGTGGTTCCCAAAGAGCTTTAGAACAAGGCATAGTTTTCCCTGCTAGCTCTTTGGGCGGGGGACCCATCTCCAGCCGTATGGCCATTTCTGTGCCTGGCGCGGTGCGTAGTGGGAAAGGGTGGTTTTGAGGCTGAAGGCAGCAGGAAAGCCTGCAGCCCCCAGGTCTGTGGGGCCAAGCAAGCGGTTCCCAAAGAGCTTTAGAACAAGGCATAGTTTTCCCTGCTGGCTCTTTGGGCATGGGACCCATCTCCAGGCATAGGCCATTTTTGTGCCTGATAGGGCTCCAAGTGGGAAAGGGTGGCTTTGAGGCTGAAGGCAGCAGGAAAGCCTGCAGCCCCCAGGTCTGTGGGGCTACGCAAGCGGTTCCCAAAGAGCTTTAGAACAAGGCATAGTTTTCCCTGCTGGCTCTTTGGACGGGGGACCCATTTCCAGCCGTATGGCCATTTTTGTGCCTGGCGCGGTGCGTAGTGGTAAAGGGTGGTTTTGACGCTGAAGGCAGCAGGAAAGCCCGCAGCCCCCAGGTCTGTGGGGCTACGCAAGCGGTTCCCAAAGAGCTTTAGAAGAAGGCATAGTTTTCCCTGCTGGCTCTTTGGGCGGGGGACCCATCTCCAGCCGTATGGCCATTTTTGTGCCTGGCGCGGCGCCAAGTGGGAAAGGGTGGTTTTGAGGCTGAAGGCAGCAGCAAAGCCTGCAGCCCCCAGGTCTGTGGGGCCAAGCAAGCGGTTCCCAAAGAGCTTTAGAACAAGGCATAGTTTTCCCTGCTGGCTCTTTGGGCATGGGACCCATCTCCAGCCATAGGCCGTTTTTGTGCCTGGCGCGGCGCCAAGTGGGAAAGGGTGCTGTCGAGGCTGAAGGCAGCAGCAAAGCCTGCAGCCCCCAGGTCTGTGGGGCTATGCAAGCGGTTCCCAAAGAGCTTTAGAACAAGGCATAGTTTTCCCTGCTGGCTCTTTGGGCGGGGGACCCATCTCCAGTCGTATGGCTATTTTTATGCCTGGCGCGGTGCGTAGTGGGAAAGGGTGGTTTTGAGGCTGAAGGCAGCAGGAAAGCCCGCAGCCCCCAGGTCTTTGGGGCTACGCAAGCGGTTCCCAAAGAGCTTTAGAACAAGGCATAGTTTTCCCTGCTGGCTCTTTGGGCGGGGAACCCATCTCCAGCCGTATGGCCATTTTTGTGCCTGGCACGGCGCCAAGTGGGAAAGGGTGGTGTCGAGGCTGAAGGCAGCAGGAAAGCCCGCAGCCCCCATGTCTGTAGGGCTACGCAAGCGGTTCCCAAAGAGCTTTAGAACAAGGCATAGTTTTCCCTGCTGGCTCTCTGGGCATGGGACCGATCTCCAGCCATAGGCCATTTTTTTACCTGATGGAGTGCCAAGTGGGAAAGGGTGGCTTTGAGGCTGAAGGCAGCAGGAAAGCCTGCGGCCCCCAGGTCTGTGGGGCTACGCAAGCGGTTCCCAAAGAGCTTTAGAACAAGGCATAGTTTTCCCTGCTGGCTCTTTGGGCATGGGCCCCATCTCCAGCCATAGGCCATTTTTGTGCCTGATGCGGCGCCAAGTGGGAAAGGGTGGCTTTGAGGCTGAAGGCAGCAGGAAAGCCCGCAGCCCCCAGGTCTGTGCGGCTACGCAAGCGGTTCCCAAGGAGCTTTAGAACAAGGCATAGTTTTCCCTGCTGGCTCTCTGGGCGGGGGACACATCTCCAGCCGTATGGCCATTTTTGTGCCTAGCGCAACGCCAAGTGGGAAAAGGTTGGCTTTGAGGCTGAAGGCAGCAGCAAAGCCTGCAGCCCCCAGGTCTGTGGGGCTACGCAAGCGGTTCCCAAAGAGCTTTAGAACAAGGCATAGTTTTCCCTGCTGGCTCTTTGGGCATGGGACCCATCTCCAGCCATAGGCCATTTTTGTGCCTGGCGCGACACCAAGTGGGAAAGGGTGGTGTCGAGGCTGAAGGCAGCAGGAAAGCCCGCAGCCCCCAGGTCTGTGGGGCTACGCAAGCGGTTCCCAAAGAGCTTTAGAACAAGGCATAATTTTCCTTGCTGGCTCTCTGGGCGGGGGACCCATCTCCAGCCGTATGGCCATTTTTGTGCCTGGCGCGGCGCCAAGTGGGAAAGGGTGGTGTCGAGGCTGAAGGCAGCAGGAAAGCCCGCAGCCCCCAGGTCTGTGGGGCTACGCAAGCGGTTCCCAAAGAGCTTTAGAACAAGGCATAGTTTTCCCTGCTGGCTCTTTGGGCGGGGGACCCATCTCCAGCCGTATGGCCATTTTTGTGCCTGGCGCGGTGCGTAGTGGGAAAGGGTGGTTTTGAGGCTGAAGGCAGCAGGAAAGCCTGCAGCCCCCAGGTCTGTGCGGCTACGCAAGCGGTTCCCAAAGAGCTTTAGAACAAGGCATAGTTTTCCCTGATGGCTCTTTGGGCATGGGACCCAACTCCAGCCATAGGCCATTTTTGTGCCTGATAGGGCGCCAAGTGGGAAAGGGTGGCTTTGAGGCTGAAGGCAGCAGGAAAGCCTGCAGCCCCCAGGTCTGTGGGGCTACGCAAGCGGTTCCCAAAGAGCTTTAGAAGAAGGCATAGTTTTCCCTGCTGGCTCTTTGGACGGGGGACCCATTTCCAGCCGTATGGCCATTTTTGTGCCTGGCGCGGTGCGTAGTGGTAAAGGGTGGTTTTGACGCTGAAGGCAGCAGGAAAGCCCGCAGCCCCCAGGTCTGTGGGGCTACGCAAGCGGTTCCCAAAGAGCTTTAGAACAAGGCATAGTTTTCCCTGCTGGCTCTTTGGGCGGGGGACCCATCTCCAGCCGTATGGCCATTTTTGTGCCTGGCGCGGCGCCAAGTGGGAAAGGGTGGTTTTGAGGCTGAAGGCAGCAGGAAAGCCCGTAGCCCCCAGGTCTGTGGGGCCAAGCAAGCGGTTCCCAAAGAGCTTTAGAACAAGGCATAGTTTTCACTGCTGGCTCTTTGGGCGTGGGACCCATCTCCAGCCGTATGGCCATTTTTGTGCCTGGCCCGGCGCGAAGCGGGAAAGGGTGGCTTTGAGGCTGAAGGCAGCAGCAAAGCCCACAGCCCCGAGGTCTGTGGGGCTACGCAAGCGGTTCCCAAAGAGCTTTAGAACAAGGCATAGTTTTCCCTGCTGGCTCTTTGGGCGGGGGACCCATCTCCAGCCGTATGGCCATTTTTGTGCCTGGCACGGCGCCAAGTGGGAAAGGGTGGTGTCGAGGCTGAAGGCAGCAGGAAAGCCCACAGCCCCCAGGTCTGTGGGGCTATGCAAGCGGTTCCCAAAGAGCTTTAGAACAAGGCATAGTTTTCCCTGGTGGCTCTTTGGGCATGGGACCCATCTCCACCCATAGGCCATTTTTCTGCCTGGCGCGACGCCAAGTGGGAAAGGGTGCTGTCGAAGCTGAAGGCAGCAGGAAAGCCTGCAGCCCCCAGGTCTGTGGGGCTACGCAAGCGGTTCCCAAAGAGCTTTAGAACAAGGTATAGTTTTCCCTGCTGGCTCTTTGGGCATGGGACCCATCTCCAGCCATAGGCCATTTTTGTGCCTGATGCGGCGCCAAGTGGGAAAGGGTGGCTTTGAGGCTGAAGGCAGCAGGAAAGCCCGCAGCCCCCAGGTCTGTGCGGCTACGCAAGCGGTTCCCAAAGAGCTTTAGAACAAGGCATAGTTTTCCCTGCTGGCTCTTTGGGCATGGGACCCATCTCCAGCCATAGGCCATTTTTGTGCCTGGCGCGACGCCAAGTGGGAAAGGGTGGTTTTGAGGCTGAAGGCAGCAGGAAAGCCCGCAGCCCCCAGGTCTGTGGGGCTACGCAAGCGGTTCCCAAAGAGCTTTAGAACAAGGCATAATTTTCCTTGCTGGCTCTCTGGGCGGGGGACCCATCTCCAGCCGTATGGCCATTTTTGTGCCTGATAGGGCGCCAAGTGGGAAAGCGTGGTGTCGAGGCTGAAGGCAGCAGGAAAGCCCGCAGCCCCCAGGTCTGTGGGGCTACGCAAGCGGTTCCCAAAGAGCTTTAGAACAAGGCATAGTTTTCCCTGCTGGCTCTTTGGGCGGGGGACCCATCTCCAGCCGTATGGCCATTTTTGTGCCTGGCGCGGCGCCAAGTGGGAAAGGGTGGTTTTGAGGCTGAAGGCAGCAGGAAAGCCCGCAGCCCCCAGGTCTGTGGGGCTACGCAAGCGGTTCCCAAAGAGCTTTAGAACAAGGCATAGTTTTCCCTGCTGGCTCTTTGGGCGGGGGACCCATCTCCAGCCGTATGGCCATTTTTGTGCCTGGCCCGGCGCCAAGCGGGAAACGGTGGCTTTGAGGCTGAAGGCAGCAGCAAAGCCCACACCCCCAGGTCTGTGGGGCTACGCAAGCGGTTCCCAAAGAGCTTTAGAAAAAGGCATAGTTTTCCCTGCTGGCTCTTTGGGCGGGGGACCCATCTCCAGCCGTATGGCCATTTTTGTGCTTGGCGCGGCGCCAAGTGGGAAAGGGTGGTGTCGAGGCTGAAGGCAGCAGGAAAGCCCACAGCCCCCAGGTCTGTGGGGCTACGCAAGCGGTTCCCAAAGAGCTTTAGAACAAGGCATAGTTTTCCCTGCTAGCTCTTTGGGCGGGGGACCCATCTCCAGCCGTATGGCCATTTCTGTGCCTGGCGCGGTGCGTAGTGGGAAAGGGTGGTTTTGAGGCTGAAGGCAGCAGGAAAGCCTGCAGCCCCCAGGTCTGTGGGGCCAAGCAAGCGGTTCCCAAAGAGCTTTAGAACAAGGCATAGTTTTCCCTGCTGGCTCTTTGGGCATGGGACCCATCTCCAGGCATAGGCCATTTTTGTGCCTGATAGGGCTCCAAGTGGGAAAGGGTGGCTTTGAGGCTGAAGGCAGCAGGAAAGCCTGCAGCCCCCAGGTCTGTGGGGCTACGCAAGCGGTTCCCAAAGAGCTTTAGAACAAGGCATAGTTTTCCCTGCTGGCTCTTTGGACGGGGGACCCATTTCCAGCCGTATGGCCATTTTTGTGCCTGGCGCGGTGCGTAGTGGTAAAGGGTGGTTTTGACGCTGAAGGCAGCAGGAAAGCCCGCAGCCCCCAGGTCTGTGGGGCTACGCAAGCGGTTCCCAAAGAGCTTTAGAAGAAGGCATAGTTTTCCCTGCTGGCTCTTTGGGCGGGGGACCCATCTCCAGCCGTATGGCCATTTTTGTGCCTGGCGCGGCGCCAAGTGGGAAAGGGTGGTTTTGAGGCTGAAGGCAGCAGCAAAGCCTGCAGCCCCCAGGTCTGTGGGGCCAAGCAAGCGGTTCCCAAAGAGCTTTAGAACAAGGCATAGTTTTCCCTGCTGGCTCTTTGGGCATGGGACCCATCTCCAGCCATAGGCCGTTTTTGTGCCTGGCGCGGCGCCAAGTGGGAAAGGGTGCTGTCGAGGCTGAAGGCAGCAGCAAAGCCTGCAGCCCCCAGGTCTGTGGGGCTATGCAAGCGGTTCCCAAAGAGCTTTAGAACAAGGCATAGTTTTCCCTGCTGGCTCTTTGGGCGGGGGACCCATCTCCAGTCGTATGGCTATTTTTATGCCTGGCGCGGTGCGTAGTGGGAAAGGGTGGTTTTGAGGCTGAAGGCAGCAGGAAAGCCCGCAGCCCCCAGGTCTTTGGGGCTACGCAAGCGGTTCCCAAAGAGCTTTAGAACAAGGCATAGTTTTCCCTGCTGGCTCTTTGGGCGGGGAACCCATCTCCAGCCGTATGGCCATTTTTGTGCCTGGCACGGCGCCAAGTGGGAAAGGGTGGTGTCGAGGCTGAAGGCAGCAGGAAAGCCCGCAGCCCCCATGTCTGTAGGGCTACGCAAGCGGTTCCCAAAGAGCTTTAGAACAAGGCATAGTTTTCCCTGCTGGCTCTCTGGGCATGGGACCGATCTCCAGCCATAGGCCATTTTTTTACCTGATGGAGTGCCAAGTGGGAAAGGGTGGCTTTGAGGCTGAAGGCAGCAGGAAAGCCTGCGGCCCCCAGGTCTGTGGGGCTACGCAAGCGGTTCCCAAAGAGCTTTAGAACAAGGCATAGTTTTCCCTGCTGGCTCTTTGGGCATGGGCCCCATCTCCAGCCATAGGCCATTTTTGTGCCTGATGCGGCGCCAAGTGGGAAAGGGTGGCTTTGAGGCTGAAGGCAGCAGGAAAGCCCGCAGCCCCCAGGTCTGTGCGGCTACGCAAGCGGTTCCCAAGGAGCTTTAGAACAAGGCATAGTTTTCCCTGCTGGCTCTCTGGGCGGGGGACACATCTCCAGCCGTATGGCCATTTTTGTGCCTAGCGCGACGCCAAGTGGGAAAAGGTTGGCTTTGAGGCTGAAGGCAGCAGCAAAGCCTGCAGCCCCCAGGTCTGTGGGGCTACGCAAGCGGTTCCCAAAGAGCTTTAGAACAAGGCATAGTTTTCCCTGCTGGCTCTTTGGGCATGGGACCCATCTCCAGCCATAGGCCATTTTTGTGCCTGGCGCGACACCAAGTGGGAAAGGGTGGTGTCGAGGCTGAAGGCAGCAGGAAAGCCCGCAGCCCCCAGGTCTGTGGGGCTACGCAAGCGGTTCCCAAAGAGCTTTAGAACAAGGCATAATTTTCCTTGCTGGCTCTCTGGGCGGGGGACCCATCTCCAGCCGTATGGCCATTTTTGTGCCTGGCGCGGTGCGTAGTGGGAAAGGGTGGTTTTGAGGCTGAAGGCAGCAGGAAAGCCTGCAGCCCCCAGGTCTGTGCGGCTACGCAAGCGGTTCCCAAAGAGCTTTAGAACAAGGCATAGTTTTCCCTGATGGCTCTTTGGGCATGGGACCCAACTCCAGCCATAGGCCATTTTTGTGCCTGATAGGGCGCCAAGTGGGAAAGGGTGGCTTTGAGGCTGAAGGCAGCAGGAAAGCCTGCAGCCCCCAGGTCTGTGGGGCTACGCAAGCGGTTCCCAAAGAGCTTTAGAAGAAGGCATAGTTTTCCCTGCTGGCTCTTTGGACGGGGGACCCATTTCCAGCCGTATGGCCATTTTTGTGCCTGGCGCGGTGCGTAGTGGTAAAGGGTGGTTTTGACGCTGAAGGCAGCAGGAAAGCCCGCAGCCCCCAGGTCTGTGCGGCTACGCAAGCGGTTCCCAAAGAGCTTTAGAACAAGGCATAGTTTTCCCTGCTGGCTCTTTGGGCGGGGGACCCATCTCCAGCCGTATGGCCATTTTTGTGCCTGGCGCGGCGCCAAGTGGGAAAGGGTGGTTTTGAGGCTGAAGGCAGCAGCAAAGCCTGCAGCCCCCAGGTCTGTGGGGCCAAGCAAGCTGTTCCCAAAGAGCTTTAGAACAAGGCATAGTTTTCCCTGCTGGCTCTTTGGGCATGGGACCCATCTCCAGCCATAGGCCATTTTTGTGCCTGGCGCGGCGCCAAGTGGGAAAGGGTGGCTTTGAGGCTGAAGGCAGCAGCAAAGCCTGCAGGCCCCACGTCTGTGGGGCCACGCAAGCGGTTCCCAAAGAGCTTTAGAACAAGGCATAGTTTTCCTTGCTGGGTCTTTGGGCATGGGACCGATCTCCAGCAATAGGCCATTTTTTTGCCTGATGGAGTGCCAAGTGGGAAAGGGTGGCTTTGAGGCTGAAGGCAGCAGGAAAGCCTGCAGCCCCCAGGTCTGTGGGGCTACACAAGCGGTTCCCAAAGAGCTTTAGAACAAGGCATAGTTTTCCTTGCTGGCTCTTTGGGCATGGGACCCATCTCCAGCCATAGGCCATTTTTGTGCCTGACGCGGCGCCAAGTGGGAAAGGGTGGCTTTGAGGCTGAAGGCAGCAGGAAAGCCCGCAGCCCCCAGGTCTGTGCGGCTACGCAAGCGGTTCCCAAAGAGCTTTAGAACAAGGCATAATTTTCCTTGCTGGCTCTCTGGGCGGGGGACCCATCTCCAGCCGTATGGCCATTTTTGTGCCTAGCGCGACGCCAAGTGGGAAAGGGTGGCTTTGAGGCTGAAGGCAGCAGCAAAGCCCGCAGCCCCCAGGTCTGTGGGGCTACGCAAGCGGTTCCCAAAGAGCTTTAGAACAAGGCATAGTTTTCCCTGCTGGCTCTTTGGGCATGGGACCCATCTCCAGCCATAGGCCATTTTTGTGCCTGGCGCGACGCCAAGTGGGAAAGGGTGGCTTTGAGGCTGAAGGCAGCAGGAAAGCCCGCAGCGCCAGGTCTGTGCGGCTACGCAAGCGGTTCCCAAAGAGCTTTAGAACAAGGCATAATTTTCCTTGCTGGCTCTCTGGGCGGGGGACCCATCTCCAGCCGTATGGCCATTTTTGTGCCTGGCGCGGCGCCAAGTGGGAAAGGGTGTTGTCGAGGCTGAAGGCAGCAGGAAAGCCCGCAGCCCCCAGGTCTGTGGGGCTACGCAAGCGGTTCCCAAAGAGCTTTAGAACAAGGCATAGTTTTCCCTGCTCGCTCTTTGGGCGGGGGACCCATCTCCAGCCGTATGGCCATTTTTGTGCCTGGCGCGGCGCCAAGTGGGAAAGGGTGGTTTTGAGGCTGAAGGCAGCAGGAAAGCCCGCAGCCCCCAGGTCTGTGGGGCTACGCAAGCGGTTCCCAAAGAGCTTTAGAACAAGGCATAGTTTTCCCTGCTGGCTCTTTGGGCGGGGGACCCATCTCCAGCCGTATGGCCATTTTTGTGCCTGGCCCGGCGCCAAGCGGGAAACGGTGGCTTTGAGGCTGAAGGCAGCAGCAAAGCCCACACCCCCAGGTCTGTGGGGCTACGCAAGCGGTTCCCAAAGAGCTTTAGAAAAAGGCATAGTTTTCCCTGCTGGCTCTTTGGGCGGGGGACCCATCTCCAGCCGTATGGCCATTTTTGTGCTTGGCGCGGCGCCAAGTGGGAAAGGGTGGCTTTGAGGCTGAAGGCAGCAGGAAAGCCTGCAGCCCCCAGGTCTCTGGGGCTACGCAAGCAGTTCCCAAAGAGCTTTAGAACAAGGCATAATTTTCCCTGCTGGCTCTCTGGGCGGGGGACCCATCTCCAGCCTTAGGCCGTTTTTGTGCCTGGCGCGGCGCCAAGTGGGAAAGGGTGCTGTCGAGGCTGAAGGCAGCAGCAAAGCCTGCAGCCCCCAGGTCTGTGGGGCTATGCAAGCGGTTCCCAAAGAGCTTTAGAACAAGGCATAGTTTTCCCTGCTGGCTCTTTGGGCGGGGGACCCATCTCCAGTCGTATGGCTATTTCTATGCCTAGCGCGGTGCGTAGTGGGAAAGGGTGGTTTTGAGGCTGAAGGCAGCAGGAAAGCCCGCAGCCCCCAGGTCTGTGGGACTACGCAAGCAGTTCCCAAAGAGCTTTAGAACAAGGCATAATTTTCCCTGCTGTCTCTTTGGGCGGGGGACCCATCTCCAGCCATAGGCCATTTTTGTGCCTGGCGCGGCGCCAAGTGGGAAAGGGTGGTGTGGAGGCTGAATGCAGCAGGAAAGCCCGCAGCCCCCAGGTCTGTGCGGCTACGCAAGCGGTTCCCAAAGAGCTTTAGAACAAGGCAAAATTTTCCTTGCTGGCTCTCTGGGCGGGGGACCCATCTCCAGCCGTATGGCCATTTTTGTGCCTAGCGCGACGCCAAGTGGGAAAGGGTGGCTTTGAGGCTGAAGGCAGCAGCAAAGCCTGCAGCCCCCAGGTCTGTGGGGCTACGCAAGCGGTTCCCAAAGAGCTTTAGAACAAGGCATAGTTTTCCCTGCTGGCTCTTTGGGCATGGGACCCATCTCCAGCCATAGGCCATTTTTGTGCCTGGCGCGACACCAAGTGGGAAAGGGTGGTTTTGAGGCTGAAGGCAGCAGGAAAGCCCGCAGCCCCCAGGTCTGTGGGGCTACGCAAGCGGTTCCCAAAGGGCTTTAGAACAAGGCATAATTTTCCTTGCTGGCTCTCTGGGCGGGGGACCCATCTCCAGCCGTATGGCCATTTTTGTGCCTGGCGCGGCGCCAAGTGGGAAAGGGTGGTGTCGAGGCTGAAGGCAGCAGGAAAGCCCGCAGCCCCCAGGTCTGTGGGGCTACGCAAACGGTTCCCAAAGAGCTTTAGAACAAGGCATAGTTTTCCCTGCTGGCTCTTTGGGCGGGGGACCCATCTCCAGCCGTATGGCCATTTTTGTGCCTGGCGCGGCGCCAAGTGGGAAAGGGTGGTTTTGAGGCTGAAGGCAGCAGGAAAGCCTGCAGCCCCCAGGTCTGTGGGGCCAAGCAAGCGGTTCCCAAAGAGCTTTAGAACAAGGCATAGTTTTCCCTGATGGCTCTTTGGGCATGGGACCCATCTCCAGCCATAGGCCATTTTTGTGCCTGATAGGGCGCCAAGTGGGAAAGGGTGGCTTTGAGGCTGAAGGCAGCAGGAAAGCCTGCAGCCCCCAGGTCTGTGGGGCTACGCAAGCGGTTCCCAAAGAGCTTTAGAAGAAGGCATAGTTTTCCCTGCTGGCTCTTTGGACGGGGGACCCATTTCCAGCCGTATGGCCATTTTTGTGCCTGGCGCGGTGCGTAGTGGTAAAGGGTGGTTTTGACGCTGAAGGCAGCAGGAAAGCCCGCAGCCCCCAGGTCTGTGCGGCTACGCAAGCGGTTCCCAAAGAGCTTTAGAACAAGGCATAGTTTTCCCTGCTGGCTCTTTGGGCGGGGGACCCATCTCCAGCCGTATGGCCATTTTTGTGCCTGGCGCGGCGCCAAGTGGGAAAGGGTGGTTTTGAGGCTGAAGGCAGCAGCAAAGCCTGCAGCCCCCAGGTCTGTGGGGCCAAGCAAGCTGTTCCCAAAGAGCTTTAGAACAAGGCATAGTTTTCCCTGCTGGCTCTTTGGGCATGGGACCCATCTCCAGCCATAGGCCATTTTTGTGCCTGGCGCGGCGCCAAGTGGGAAAGGGTGGCTTTGAGGCTGAAGGCAGCAGCAAAGCCTGCAGGCCCCACGTCTGTGGGGACACGCAAGCGGTTCCCAAAGAGCTTTAGAACAAGGCATAGTTTTCCTTGCTGGCTCTTTGGGAATGGGACCCATCTCCAGCCATAGGCCATTTTTGTGCCTGATGCGGCGCCAAGTGGGAAAGGGTGGCTTTGAGGCTGAAGGCAGCAGGAAAGCCCGCAGCCCCCAGGTCTGTGCGGCTACGCAAGCGGTTCCCAAAGAGCTTTAGAACAAGGCATAATTTTCCTTGCTGGCTCTCTGGGCGGGGGGACCCATCTCCAGCCGTATGGCCATTTTTGTGCCTAGCGCGACGCCAAGTGGGAAAGGGTGGCTTTGAGGCTGAAGGCAGCAGCAAAGCCCGCAGCCCCCAGGTCTGTGGGGCTACGCAAGCGGTTCCCAAAGAGCTTTAGAACAAGGCATAGTTTTCCCTGCTGGCTCTTTGGGCATGGGACCCATCTCCAGCCATAGGCCATTTTTGTGCCTGGCGCGACGCCAAGTGGGAAAGGGTGGCTTTGAGGCTGAAGGCAGCAGGAAAGCCCGCAGCGCCAGGTCTGTGCGGCTACGCAAGCGGTTCCCAAAGAGCTTTAGAACAAGGCATAATTTTCCTTGCTGGCTCTCTGGGCGGGGGACCCATCTCCAGCCGTATGGCCATTTTTGTGCCTGGCGCGGCGCCAAGTGGGAAAGGGTGTTGTCGAGGCTGAAGGCAGCAGGAAAGCCCGCAGCCCCCAGGTCTGTGGGGCTACGCAAGCGGTTCCCAAAGAGCTTTAGAACAAGGCATAGTTTTCCCTGCTGGCTCTTTGGGCGGGGGACCCATCTCCAGCCGTATGGCCATTTTTGTGCCTGGCGCGGCGCCAAGTGGGAAAGGGTGGTTTTGAGGCTGAAGGCAGCAGGAAAGCCCGCAGCCCCCAGGTCTGTGGGGCTACGCAAGCGGTTCCCAAAGAGCTTTAGAACAAGGCATAGTTTTCCCTGCTGGCTCTTTGGGCGGGGGACCCATCTCCAGCCGTATGGCCATTTTTGTGCCTGGCCCGGCGCCAAGCGGGAAACGGTGGCTTTGAGGCTGAAGGCAGCAGCAAAGCCCACACCCCCAGGTCTGTGGGGCTACGCAAGCGGTTCCCAAAGAGCTTTAGAAAAAGGCATAGTTTTCCCTGCTGGCTCTTTGGGCGGGGGACCCATCTCCAGCCGTATGGCCATTTTTGTGCTTGGCGCGGCGCCAAGTGGGAAAGGGTGGTTTTGACGCTGAAGGCAGCAGGAAAGCCCGCAGCCCCCAGGTCTGTGCGGCTACGCAAGCGGTTCCCAAAGAGCTTTAGAACAAGGCATAGTTTTCCCTGCTGGCTCTTTGGGCGGGGGACCCATCTCCAGCCGTATGGCCATTTTTGTGCCTGGCGCGGCGCCAAGTGGGAAAGGGTGGCTTTGAGGCTGAAGGCAGCAGGAAAGCCTGCAGCCCCCAGGTCTCTGGGGCTACGCAAGCAGTTCCCAAAGAGCTTTAGAACAAGGCATAATTTTCCCTGCTGGCTCTCTGGGCGGGGGACCCATCTCCAGCCTTAGGCCGTTTTTGTGCCTGGCGCGGCGCCAAGTGGGAAAGGGTGCTGTCGAGGCTGAAGGCAGCAGCAAAGCCTGCAGCCCCCAGGTCTGTGGGGCTATGCAAGCGGTTCCCAAAGAGCTTTAGAACAAGGCATAGTTTTCCCTGCTGGCTCTTTGGGCGGGGGACCCATCTCCAGTCGTATGGCTATTTCTATGCCTAGCGCGGTGCGTAGTGGGAAAGGGTGGTTTTGAGGCTGAAGGCAGCAGGAAAGCCCGCAGCCCCCAGGTCTGTGGGACTACGCAAGCAGTTCCCAAAGAGCTTTAGAACAAGGCATAATTTTCCCTGCTGGCTCTTTGGGCGGGGGACCCATCTCCAGCCATAGGCCATTTTTGTGCCTGGCGCGGCGCCAAGTGGGAAAGGGTGGTGTGGAGGCTGAATGCAGCAGGAAAGCCCGCAGCCCCCAGGTCTGTGGGGCTACACAAGCGGTTCCCAAAGAGCTTTAGAACAAGGCATAGTTTTCCCTGCTGGCTCTTTGAGCATGGGACCCATCTCCAGCCATAGGCCATTTTTGTGCCTGGCGCGGCGCCAAGTGGGAAAGGGTGGCTTTGAGGCTGAAGGCAGCAGGAAAGCCTGCAGCCCCCAGGTCTCTGGGGCTACGCAAGCAGTTCCCAAAGAGCTTTAGAACAAGGCATAATTTTCCCTGCTGGCTCTCTGTGCGGGGGACCCATCTCCAGCCATAGGCCGTTTTTGTGCCTGGCGCGGCGCCAAGTGGGAAAGGGTGCTGTCGAGGCTGAAGGCAGCAGCAAAGCCTGCAGCCCCCAGGTCTGTGGGGCTATGCAAGCGGTTCCCAAAGAGCTTTAGAACAAGGCATAGTTTTCCCTGCTGGCTCTTTGGGCGGGGGACCCATCTCCAGTCGTATGGCTATTTCTATGCCTAGCGCGGTGCGTAGTGGGAAAGGGTGGTTTTGAGGCTGAAGGCAGCAGGAAAGCCCGCAGCCCCCAGGTCTGTGGGACTACGCAAGCAGTTCCCAAAGAGCTTTAGAACAAGGCATAATTTTCCCTGCTGGCTCTTTGGGCGGGGGACCCATCTCCAGCCATAGGCCATTTTTGTGCCTGGCGCGGCGCCAAGTGGGAAAGGGTGGTGTGGAGGCTGAAGGCAGCAGGAAAGCCCGCAGCCCCCAGGTCTGTGGGGCTACGCAAGCGGTTCCCAAAGAGCTTTAGAACAAGGCATAGTTTTCCCTGCTGGCTCTTTGAGCATGGGACCCATCTCCAGCCATAGGCCATTTTTGTGCCTGATGCGGCGCCAAGTGGGAAAGGGTGGCTTTGAGGCTGAAGACAGCAGGAAAGCCTGCAGCCCCCAGGTCTGTGGGGCTACGCAAGCGGTTCCCAAAGAGCTTTAGAACAAGGCATAGTTTTCCCTGCTGGCTCTTTGGGTGGGGGACCCATCTCCAGCCGTATGGCCATTTTTGTGCCTGGCGCGGCGCCAAGTGGGAAAGGGTGGCTTTGAGGCTGAAGGCAGGAGCAAAGCCTGCAGCCCCAAGGTCTGTGGGGCTACGCAAGCGGTTCCCAAAGAGCTTTAGAACAAGTCATAGTTTTCCCAGCTGGCTCTTTGGGCATGGGACCCATCTCCAGCCGTATGGCCATTTTTGTGCCTGGCGCGGCGCCAAGTGGAAAGGGTGGTGTCGAGGCTGAAGGCAGCAGGAAAGCCCGCAGCCCCCAGGTCTGTGGGGCTATGCAAGCGGTTCCAAAGAGCTTTAGAACAAGGCATAGTTTTCCCTGCTGGCTCTTTGGGTGGGGGACCCATCTCCAGACGTATGGCTATTTTTGTGCCTGGCGCGGTGCGTAGTGGCATAGGGTGGTTTTGAGGCTGAAGGCAGCAGGAAAGCCCGCAGCCCCCAGGTCTGTGGGGCCAAGCAAGCGGTTCCCAGAGAGCTTTAGAACAAGGCATAGTTTTCCCTGCTGGCTCTTTGGGCGGGGGACCCATCTCCAGCCATATGGCCATTTTTGTGCCTGGCGGGGTGCGTAGTGGGAAAGGGTGGTTTTGAGGCTGAAGGCAGCAGGAAAGCCCGCAGCCCCCAGGTCTGTGGGGCCAAGCAAGCGGTTCCCAAAGAGCTTTAGAACAAGGCATAGTTTTCCCTGCTGGCTCTTTGGGCATGGGACCCATCTCCAGCCATAGGCCATTTTTGTGCCTGGCGCGGCGCCAAGTGGGAAAGGGTGGCTTTGAGGCTGAAGGCAGCAGCAAAGCCCGCAGCCCCCAGGTCTGTGGGGGCTACGCAAGCGGTTCCCAAAGAGCTTTAGAACAAGGCATAGTTTTCCCTGCTGGCTCTTTGGGGCGGGGGACCCATCTCCAGCCGTATGGCCATTTTTGTGCCTGATAGGGCGCCAAGTGGGAAAGGGTGGTGTCGAGGCTGAAGACAGCAGGAAAGCCTGCAGCCCCCAGGTCTGTGGGGCTACGCAAGCGGTTCCCAAAGAGCTTTAGAACAAGGCATAGTTTTCCCTGCTGGCTCTTTGGGCGGGGGACCCATCTCCAGCCGTATGGCCATTTTTGAGCCTGGCGCGGCGCCAGGTGGGAAAGGGTGGCTTTGAGGCTGAAGGCAGGAGCAAAGCCTGCAGCCCCCAGGTCTGTGGGGCTACGCAAGCGGTTCCCAAAGAGCTTTAGAACAAGGCATAGTTTTCCCTGCTGGCTCTTAGGGCGGGGGGACCCATCTCCAGCCGTATGGCCATTTTTGAGCCTGGCGCGGCGCCAAGTGGGAAAGGGTGGTGTCGAGGCTGAAGGCAGCAGGAAAGCCCGCAGCCCCCAGGTCTGTGGGGCTACGCAAGTGGTTCCCAAAGAGCTTTAGAACAAGGCATAATTTTCCCTGCTGGCTCTTTGGGCGGGGGACCCATCTCCAGCCGTATGGCCATTTTTGTGCCTGGCGCGGCGCCAAGTGGGAAAGGGTGGTGTCGAGTCTGAAGGCAGCAGGAAAGCCTGCAGCCCCCAGGTCTGTGGGGCTACGCAAGTGGT
>NW_026529813.1:0-42831 GCF_028500815.1 Rissa tridactyla | reverse complement strand
CCTGCAAAGCATTTTCCGGTAGGGCCGTGGCTCTGGCGACATCTCCCACGCCCAAAGAGCCAGGAGGGAAAGCCGTGCCATCGTTGGAAAGCTCTTGGCAGCCGCTCGCGTGGCCCCACAGCCAGTGGGGCTGCGGGCTTTCCGGCGGAAGTCAGCCTTGGCGACACCGGCGCCCACGTGGCGCCGACACGCCAACCTTCGAAGCATTTTCCGGTAGGGCCGTGGCTCTGGCGACAGCTCCCACGCCCGAAGAGCCAGGAAGGAAAGCCGTGCCTCCTTGGAAAGCTCTTTGGCAGCCGCTCGTGTGGCCCCACAGCCCGTGGGGCTGCGGGCTTTCCGGCGGCCGTCAGCCTGGGCGACACCGGCGCCCACGTGGCGCCGCCGTGCCAGCCTGCGAAGCATTTTCTGGTAGGGCCGCGGCTCTGGCGACAGCTCCACGCCCGAAGAGCCAGGAGGGAAAGCCGTGCCTCGTTGGAAAGCTCTTTGGCAGCCGCTCGCGTGGCCCCACAGCCCGTGGGGATGCGGGCTTTCCGGCGGCCGTCAGCCTCGGCGACACCGGCGCCCACGTGGCGCCACCGCGCCAGCCTGCGAAGCATTTTCCGGTAGGGCCGCGGCTCTGGCGACAGCTCCACGCCCGAAGAGCCAGGAGGGAAAGCCGTGCCTCGTTGGAAAGCTCTTTGGCAGCCGCTCGCGTGGCCCCACAACCCGTGGGGCTGCGGGCTTTCCGGCGGCCGTCAGCCTCGGCGACACCGGCGCCCACGTGGCGCCCCCGCGCCAGACTGCGAAGCATTTTCCGGTAGGGCCGCGGCTCTGGCGACAGCTCCCACGCCCGAAGAGCCAGGAGGGAAAGCCGTGCCTCGTTGGAAAGCTCTTTGGCAGCCGCTCGCGTGGCCCCACAGCCCGTGGGGCTGCGGGCTTTCCGGCGGCCGTCAGCCTCGGCGACACTGGCGCCCACGTGGCGCCGCCACGCCAGCCTGGGAAGCATTTTCCGGTAGGGCCGCGGCTCTGGCGACAGCTCCACGCCCGAAGAGCAGGAGGGAAAGCCGTGCCTCGTTGGAAAGCTCTTTGGCAGCCGCTCGCGTGGCCCCACAGCACGTGGGGATGCGGGCTTTCGGCGGCCGTCAGCCTCGGCGACACCGGCGCCCACGTGGCGCCACCGCGCCAGCCTGCGAAGCATTTTCCGGTAGGGCCGCGTCTCTGGCGACAGCTCCCACGCCCGAAGAGCCAGGAGGGAAAGCCGTGCCTCCTTGGAAAGCTCTTTGGCAGCCGCTCACGTGGTCTCACAGCCCGTGGGGCTGCGGGCTTTCCGGCGGCCGTCAGCCTCGGCGACACTGGCGCCCACGTGGCGCCCCCGCGCCAGCCTGCAAAGCATTTTCCGGTAGGGCCGCGGCTCTGGCGACAGCTCCCATGCCCGAAGAGCCAGGAGGGAAAGCCGTGCCTCGTTGGAAAGCTCTTTGGCAGCCGCTCGCGTGGCCCCACAGCCCGTGGGGCTGCGGGCTTTCCGGCGGCCGTCAGCCTCGGCGACACCGGCGCCCACGTGGCGCCGCCGCGACAGCCTGTAAAGCATTTTCCGGTAGGGCCACGGCTCTGGCGACAGCTCCCACGCCCGAAGAGCCAGGAGGGAAAGCCGTGCCTCCTTGGAAAGCTCTTTGGCAGCCGCTCGCCTGGCCCCACAGCCCGTGGGGCTGCGGGCTTTCCGGCGGCCGTCAGCCTTGGCGACACCGGCGCCCACGTGGCGCCTCCATGCCAGACTGCGAAGCATTTTCCGGTAGGGCCGCGGCTCTGGCGACAGCTCCCACGCCCGAAGAGCCAGGAGGGAAAGCCGTGCCTCCTTGGAAAGCTCTTGGCAGCCGCTCGCGTGGCCCCACAGCCCGTGGCCCTGCGGGCTTTCCGGCGGCCGTCAGCCTCGGCGCCACCGGCGCCCACGTGGCGCCGCCGCGCCAGCCTGCAAAGCATTTTCCGGTAGGGCCGCGGCTCTGGCGACAGCTCCCACGCCCGAAGAGCCAGGGAGGGAAAGCCGTGCCTCGTTGGAAAGCTCTTTGGCAGCCGCTCGCGTGGCCTCACAGCCCGTGGGGCTGCGGGCTTTCCGGCGGCCGTCAGCCTCGGCGACACTGGCGCCCACGTGGCGCCCCCGCGCCAGACTGCGAAGCATTTTCCGGTAGGGCCGCGGCTCTGGCGACAGCTCCCACGCCCGAAGAGCCAGGAGGGAAAGCCGTGCCTCATTGGAAAGCTCTTTGGCAGGCGCTCGCGTGGCCCCACAGCCCGTGGGGCTGTGGGTTTTCCGGCGGCCGTCAGCCTCGACGCCACCGGCGCCCATGTGGCGCCGCCACGCCAGCCTGCAAAGCATTTTGCGGTAGGGCCGCGGCTCTGGTGACAGCTCCCACGCCCAAAGAGCCAGGAGGGAAAGCCGTGCCTCCTTGGAAAGCTCTTTGGCAGCCGCTCGCGTGGCCCCACAGCCCGTGGGGCTGCGGGCTTTCCGGCGGCCGTCAGCCTCGGCGACACCGGCGCCCACGTGGCGCCGCCGCGCCAGACTGCAAAGCATTTTCCGGTAGGGCCGCGGCTCTGGCGACAGCTCCCACGCCCGAAGAGCCAGGAGGGAAAGCCGTGCCTCCTTGAAAGCTCTTTGGCAGCCGCTCGCGTGGCCCCACAGCCCGTGGGGCTGCGGGCTTTCCGGCGGCCGTCAGCCTCGGCGACACCGGCGCCCACGTTACGCAGCCGTGCCAGCCTGCGAAGCATTTTCCGGTAGGGCCGCGGCTCTGGCGACAGCTCCCACGCCCGAAGAGCCAGGAGGGAAAGCCGTGCCTCGTTGGAAAGCTCTTTGGCAGCCGCTCGCGTGGCCCCACAGCCCGTGGGGCTGCGGGCTTTCCGGCGGCCGTCAGCCTTGGCGACACCGGTGCCCACGTGGCGCCGCCACGCCAGCCTGCGAAGCATTTTCCGGTAGGGCCGCGGCTCTGGCGACAGCTCCCACGCCCGAAGAGCCAGGAGGAAAGCCGTGCCTCGTTGGAAAGCTCTTTGGCAGCCGCTCGCGTGGCCTCACATCCCGTGGGGCTGCAGGCTTTCCGGCGGCCGTCAGCCTCGGCGACACTGGCGCCCACGTGGCGCCCCCGCGCCAGACTGCGAAGCATTTTCCGGTAGGGCCGCGGCTCTGGCGACAGCTCCCACGCCCGAAGAGCCAGGTGGGAAAGCCGTGCCTCCTTGGAAAGCTCTTTGGCAGCCGCTCGCGTGGCCCCACAGCCCGTGGGGCTGCGGGCTTTCCGGCGGGCCGTCAGCCTCGGCGACACTGGCGCCCACGTGGCGCCGCCACGCCAGCCTGCGAAGCATTTTCCGGTAGGGCCGCGGCTCTGGCGACAGCTCCCACGCCCGAAGAGCCAGGAGGGAATGCCGTGCCTCCTTGGAAAGCTCTTTGGCAGCCGCTCGCGTGGCCCCACAGCCCGTGGGGCTGCGGGCTTTCCGGCGGCCGTCAGCCTCGGCGCCACCGGCGCCCACGTGGCGCCGCCGCGCCAGACTCCGAAGCATTTTCCGGTAGGGCCGCGGCTCTGGCGACAGCTCCCACGCCCAAAGAGCCAGGAGGGAAAGCCGTGCCTCGTTGGAAAGCTCTTTGGCAGCCGCTCGCGTGGCCCCACAGCCCGTGGGGCTGCGGGCTTTCCGGCGGCCGTCAGCCTCGGCGACACCGGCGCCCACGTGGCGCCACCGCGCCAGCCTGCAAAGCATTTTCCGGTAGGGCCGCGGCTCTGGCGACAGCTCCCACGCCCGAAGAGCCAGGAGGGAAAGCCGTGCCTCCTTGGAAAGCTCTTTGGCAGCCGCTCGCGTGTCCTCACAGCCCGTGGGGCTGCGGGCTTTCCGGCGGCCGTCAGCCTCGGCGACACTGGCGCCCACGTGGCGCCCCCGCGCTAGACTGCGAAGCATTTTCCGGTAGGGCCGCGGCTCTGGCGACAGCTCCCACGCCCGAAGAGCCAGGAGGGAAAGCCGTGCCTCGTTGGAAAGCTCTTTGGCAGGCGCTCGCGTGGCCCCACAGCCCGTGGGTCTGCGGGCTTTGCGGCGGCCGTCAGCCTCGGCGACACCGGTGCCCACGTGGCGCCGCCACGCCAGCCTGCGAAGCATTTTCCGGTAGGGCCGCGGCTCTGGCGACAGCTCCCACGCCCGAAGAGCCAGGAGGGAATGCCGTGCCTCCTTGGAAAGCTCTTTGGCAGCCGCTCGCGTGGCCCCACAACCCGTGGGCCTGCGGGCTTTCCGGCGGCCGTCAGCCTCGGCGACACCGGCGCCCACGTGGCGCGGCCGCGCCAGCCTCCGAAGCATTTTCCGGTAGGGCCGCGGCTCTGGCGACAGCTCCCACGCCCGAAGAGCCAGGAGGGAAAGCCGTGCCTCGTTGGAAAGCTCTTGGCAGCCGCTCGCGTGGCCCCACATCCCGTGGGGCTGCGGGCTTTCCGGCGGCCGTCAGCCTCGGCGACTCCGGCGCACACGTGGCGCCACCGCGCCAGCCTGCAAAGCATTTTCCGGTAGGCCGCGGCTCTGGCGACAGCTCCCACGGCCGAAGAGCAGGAGGGAAAGCCGTGCCTCGTTGGAAAGCTCTTTGGCAGCCGCTCGCGTGGCCCCACAGCCGTGGGGCTGCGGGCTTTCCGGCGGCCGTCAGCCTCGGCGACACCGGCGCCCACTTGGCGCCGCCGCTACAGCCTGTAAATCATTTTCCGGTAGGGCCGCGGCTCTGGCGACAGCTCCCACGCCCGAAGAGCCAGGAGGGAAAGCCGTGCCTCCTTGGAAAGCTCTTTGGCAGCCGCTCGCGTGGCCTCACAGCCCGTGGGGCTGCGGGCTTTCCCGGCGGCCGTCAGCCTCGGCGACACTGGCGCCCACGTGGCGCCCCCGCGCCAGCCTGCGAAGCATTTTCCGGTAGGGCCGCGTCTCTGGCGACAGCTCCCACGCCCGAAGAGCCAGGAGGGAAAGCCGTGCCTCCTTGGAAAGCTCTTTGGCAGCCGCTCACGTGGCCCCATAGCCCGTGGGGCTGCGGGCTTTCCGGCGGCCGTCAGCCTCGGCGACACCGGCGCCCACGTGGCGCCGCCACGCCAGCCTGCGAAGCATTTTCCGGTAGGGCCGCGGCTCTGGCGACAGCTCCCATGCCCGAAGAGCCAGGAGGGAAAGCCATGCCTCGGTGGAAAGCTCTTTGGCAGCCGCTCACGTGGCCCCACAGCCCGTGGGGCTGCGGGCTTTCCGGCGGCCGTCAGCCTCGGCGACACCGGCGCCCACGTGACGCCGCCGCACCAGCCTGCAAAGCATTTTCCGGTAGGGCCGTGGCTCTCGGCGACATCTCCCACGCCCAAAGAGCCAGGAGGGAAAGCCGTGCCTCGTTGGAAAGCTCTTTGGCAGCCGCTCGCGTGGCCCCACAGACCAGTGGGGCTGCGGGCTTTCCGGCGGAAGTCAGCCTTGGCGACACCGGCGCCCACGTGGCGCCGACACGCCAACCTTCGAAGCATTTTCGGTAGGGCCGTGGCTCTGGCGACAGCTCCCACGCCCGAAGAGCCAGGAAGGAAAGCCGTGCCTCCTTGGAAAGCTCTTTGGCAGCCGCTCGTGTGGCCCCACAGCCCGTGGGGCTGCGGGCTTTCCGGCGGCCGTCAGCCTGGGCGACACCGGCGCCCACGTGGCGCCGCCGTGCCAGCCTGCGAAGCATTTTCTGGTAGGGCCGCGGCTCTGGCGACAGCTCCCACGCCCGAAGAGCCAGGAGGGAAAGCCGTGCCTCGTTGGAAAGCTCTTTGGCAGCCGCTCGCGTGGCCCCACAGCCCGTGGGGATGCGGGCTTTCCGGCGGCCGTCAGCCTCGGCGACAACGGCGCCCACGTGGCGCCACCGCGCCAGCCTGCGAAGCATTTTCCGGTAGGGCCGCGGCTCTGGCGACAGCTCCCACGCCCGAAGAGCCAGGAGGGAAAGCCGTGCCTCCTTGGAAAGCTCTTTGGCAGCCGCTCGCGTGGCCTCACAGCCCGTGGGGCTGCGGGCATGCCGGCGGCCGTCAGCCTCGGCGACACTGGCGCCCACGTGGCGTCCCCGCGCCAGACTGCGAAGCATTTTCCGGTAGGGCCGCGGCTCTGGCGACAGCTCCCACGCCCGAAGAGCCAGGAGGGAAAGCCGTGCCTCCTTGGAAAGCTCTTTGGCAGCCGCTCGCGTGGCCCCACAGCCCGTGGGGCTGCGGGCTTTCCGGCGGCCGTCAGCCTCGGCGACACTGGCGCCCACGTGGCGCCCCCGCGCCAGCCTGCGAAGCATTTTTCCGGTAGGGCCGCGGCTCTGGCGACAGCTCCCACGCCCGAAGAGCCAGGAGGAAAGCCGTGCCTCCTTGGAAAGCTCTTTGGCAGCCGCTCGCGTGGCCCCACAGCCCGTGGGGCTGCGGGCTTTCCGGCGGCCGTCAGCCTCGGCGACACCAGCGCCCACGTGGCACCGCCGCGCCAGCCTGCGAAGCATTTTCCGGTAGGGCCGCGGCTCTGGCGACAGCTCCCATGCCCGAAGAGCCAGGAGGGAAAGCCGTGCCTCCTTGGAAAGCTCTTTGGCAGCCGCTCGCGTGGCCCCACAGCCCGTGGGGCTGCGGGCTTTCCGGCGGCCGTCAGCCTCGGCGACACCGGCGCCCACGTGTCACCGCTGCGCCAGCCTGCGAAGCATTTTCCAGTAGGGCCGCGGCTCTGGCGACAGCTCCCACGCCCGAAGAGCCAGGAGGGAAAGCCGTGCCTCGTTGGAAAGCTCTTTGGCAGCCGCTCGCGTGGCCCCACAGCCCGTGGGGCTGCGGGCTTTCCGGCGGCCGTCAGCCCTCGGCGACACCGGCGCCCACGTGGCGACGCCGCGCCAGCCTCCGAAGCATTTTCCGGTAGGGCCGCGGCTCTGGCGAGAGCTCCCACGCCCGAAGAGCCAGGAGGGAAAGCCGTGCCTCGTTGGAAAGCTCTTTGGCAGCCGCTCGCGTGGCCCCCACAGCCCGTGGGGCTGCGGGCTTTCCGGCGGCCGTCAGCCTCGGCGACACTGGCGCCCACGTGGCGCCACCGCGCCAGCCTGCGAAGCATTTTCCGGTAGGGCCGCGGCTCTGGCGACAGCTCCCACGCCCGAAGAGCCAGGAGGGAAAGCCGTGCCTCCTTGGAAAGCTCTTTGGCAGCCGCTCGCGTGGCCCCACAGCCCGTGGGGCTGCGGGCTTTCCGGCGGCCGTCAGCCTTGGCGACACCAGCGCCCACGTGGCACCCGCCGCGCCAGCCTGCGAAGCATTTTCCGGTAGGGCCGCGGCTCTGGCGACAGCTCCCATGCCCGAAGAGCCAGGAGGGAAAGCCGTGCCTCCTTGGAAAGCTCTTTGGCAGCCGCTCGCGTGGCCCCACAGCCCGTGGGGCTGCGGGCTTTCGGCGGCCGTCAGCCTCGGCGACACTGGCGCCCACGTGGTGCCACCGCGCCAGCCTGCGAAGCATTTTCCGGTAGGGCCGCGGCTCTGGCGACAGCTCCCACGCCCGAAGAGCCAGGAGGGAAAGCCGTGCCTCCTTGGAAAGCTCTTTGGCAGCTGCTCGCGGTGGCCTCACAGCCCGTGGGGCTGCGGGCTTTCCGGCGGCCGTCAGCCTCGGCGACACCGGCGCCCACGTGGCGCCGCCGCGACAGCCTGGAAAGCATTTTCCGGTAGGGCCGCGGCTCTGGCGACAGCTCCCACGCCCGAAGAGCCAGGAGGGAAAGCCGTGCCTCGTTGGAAAGCTCTTTGGCAGCCGCTCGCGTGGCCCCACAGCCCGTGGGGCTGCGGGCTTTCCGCCGGCCGTCAGCCTCGGTGACACCGGCGCCCACGTGACGCGGCCCGCGCCAGACTGCGAAGCATTTTCCGGTAGGGCCGCGGCTCTGGCGACAGCTCCCACGCCCGAAGAGCCAGGAGGGAAAGCCGTGCCTCGTTGGAAAGCTCTTTGGCAGCCGCTCGCGTGGCCCCACAGCCCGTGGGGCTGCGGGCTTTCCCGGCGGCCGTCAGCCTCGGCGACACTGGCGCCCACGTGGCGCCCCTGCACCAGACTGCGAAGCATTTTTCCGGTAGGGCCGCGGCTCTGGCGACAGCTCCCACGCCCGAAGAGCCAGGAGGGAAAGCCGTGCCTCGTTGGAAAGCTCTTTGGCAGCCGCTCGCGTGGCCCCACAGCCCGTGGGGATGCGGGCTTTCCGGCGGCCGTCAGCCTCGGCGACACCGGCGCCCACGTGTCACCGCTGCGCCAGCCTGCAAAGCATTTTCCGGTAGGGCGCGGCTCTGGCGAGAGCTCCCACGCCCGAAGAGCCAGGAGGGAAAGCCGTGCCTCGTTGGAAAGCTCTTTGGCAGCCGCTCGCGTGGCCCCACAGCCCGTGGGGCTGCGGGCTTTCCGGCGGCCGTCAGCCTCGGCGACACTGGCGCCCACGTGGCGCCACCGCAGCCACCCTGTGAAGCATTTTCCGGTTAGGGCCGCGGCTCTGGCGACAGCTCCCACGCCCGAAGAGCCAGGAGGGAAAGCCGTGCCTCCTTGGAAAGCTCTTTGGCAGCCGCTCGCGTGGCCTCACAGCCCGTGGGGCTGCGGGCTTTCCGGCGGCCGTCAGCCTCGGCGACATCGGCGCCCTCGTGGCGCCCCCGCGCCAGCCTGCGAAGCATTTTCCGGTAGGGCCGCGGCTCTGGCGACAGCTCCCACGCCCGAAGAGCCAGGAGGGAAAGCCGTGCCTCGTTGGAAAGCTCTTTGGCAGGCGCTCGCGTGGCCCCACAGCCCGTGGGTCTGCGGGCTTTGCGGCGGCCGTCAGTCTCGGCGACACCGGCGCCCACGTGGCGCCGCCGCTACAGCCTGTAAAGCATTTTCCGGTAGGGCCACGGCTCTGGCGACAGCTGCGACGCCCGAAGAGCCAGGAGGGAAAGCCGTGCCTCGTTGGAAAGCTCTTTGGCAGCCGCTGGCGTGGCCCCACAGCCCGTGGGGCTGCGGGCTTTCCGGCGGCCGTCAGCCTCGGCGACACCTGCGACCACGTGGCACCGCCGCGCCAGCCTGTGAAGCATTTTCCGGTAGCGGCCGCGGCTCTGGCGACAGCTCCCACGCCCGAAGAGCCAGGAGGGAAAGCCGTGCCTCCTTGGAAAGCTCTTTGGCAGCGCGCGCGTGGCCCCACAGCCCGTGGGGCTGCGGGCTTTCCGGCGGCCGTCAGCCTCGGCGACACTGGCGCCCACGTGGCGCCCCCGCGCCAGCCTGCGAAGCATTTTTCGGTAGGGCCGCGGCTCTGCGACAGCTCCCACGCCCGAAGAGCCAGGAGGGAAAGCCGTGCCTCCTTGGAAAGCTCTTTGGCAGCCGCTCGCGTGGCCCCACAGCCCGTGGGGCTGCGGGCTTTCCGGCGGCCGTCAGCCTCGGCGACACCAGCGCCCACGTGGCACCGCCGCGCCAGCCTGCGAAGCATTTTCCGGTAGGGCCGCGGCTCTGGCGACAGCTCCCATGCCCGAAGAGCCAGGAGGGAAAGCGTGCCTCCTTGGAAAGCTCTTTGGCAGCCGCTCGCGTGGCCCCACAGCCCGTGGGGCTGCGGGCTTTCCGGCGGCCGTCAGCCTCGGCGACACCGGCGCCCACGTGTCACCGCTGCGCCAGCCTGCGAAGCATTTTCCAGTAGGGCCGCGGCTCTGGCGACAGCTCCCACGCCCGAAGAGCCAGGAGGGAAAGCCGTGCCTCGTTGGAAAGCTCTTTGGCAGCCGCTCGCGTGGCCCACAGCCCCGTGGGGCTGCGGGCTTTCCGGCGGCCCGTCAGCCTCGGCGACACCGGCGCCCACGTGGCGACGCCGCGCCCAGCCTCCGAAGCATTTTCCGGTAGGGCCGCGGCTCTGGCGAGAGCTCCCACGCCCGAAGAGCCAGGAGGGAAAGCCGTGCCTCGTTGGAAAGCTCTTTGGCAGCCGCTCGCGTGGCCCCACAGCCCGTGGGGCTGCGGGCTTTCCGGCGGCCGTCAGCCTCGGCGACACTGGCGCCCACGTGGCGCCACCGCGCCAGCCTGCGAAGCATTTTCCGGTAGGGCCGCGGCTCTGGCGACAGCTCCCACGCCCGAAGAGCCAGGAGGGAAAGCCGTGCCTCCTTGGAAAGCTCTTTGGCAGCCGCTCGCGTGGCCCCACAGCCCGTGGGGCTGCGGGCTTTCCGGCGGCCGTCAGCCTTGGCGACACCAGCGCCCACGTGGCACCGCCGCGCCAGCCTGCGAAGCATTTTCCGGTAGGGCCGCGGCTCTGGCGACAGCTCCCATGCCCGAAGAGCCAGGAGGGAAAGCCGGCCTCCTTGGAAAGCTCTTTGGCAGCCGCTCGCGTGGCCCCACAGCCCGTGGGGCTGCGGGCTTTCCGGCGGCCGTCAGCCTCGGCGACACTGCGCCCACGTGGTGCCACCGCGCCAGCCTGCGAAGCATTTTCCGGTAGGGCCGCGGCTCTGGCGACAGCTCCCACGCCCGAAGAGCCAGGAGGGAAAGCCGTGCCTCCTTGGAAAGCTCTTTGGCAGCTGCTCGCGTGGCCTCACAGCCCGTGGGGCTGCGGGCTTTCCGGCGGCCGTCAGCCTCGGCGACACCGGCGCCCACGTGGCGCCGCCCGCGCCAGACTGCGAAGCATTTTCCGGTAGGGCCGCGGCTCTGGCGACAGCTCCCACGCCCGAAGAGCCAGGAGGGAAAGCCGTGCCTCGTTGGAAAGCTCTTTGGCAGCCGCTCGCGTGGCCCCACAGCCCGTGGGGCTGCGGGCTTTTCCGCCGGCCGTCAGCCTCGGTGGACACCGGCGCCCACGTGACGCCGCCGCGCCTGACTGCGAAGCATTTTCCGGTAGGGCCGCGGCTCTGGCGACAGCTCCCACGCCCAAAGAGCCAGGAGGGAAAGCCGTGCCTCGTTGGAAAGCTCTTTGGCAGCCGCTCGCGTGGCCCCACAGCCCGTGGGGCTGCGGGCCTTTCCGGCGGCCGTCAGCCTCGGCGACACTGGCGCCCACGTGGCGCCCCTGCACCAGACTGCGAAGCATTTTCCGGTAGGGCCGCGGCTCTGGCGACAGCTCCCACGCCCGAAGAGCCAGGAGGGAAAGCCGTGCCTCGTTGGAAAGCTCTTGGCAGCCGCTCGCGTGGCCCCACAGCCCGTGGGGCTGCGGGCTTTCCGGCGGCCGTCAGCCTTGGCGACACCAGCGCCACGTGGCAACCGCCGCGCCAGCCTGCAAAGCATTTTCCGGTAGGGCCGCAGCTCTGGCGACAGCTCCCCACGCCCGAAGAGCCAGGAGGGAAAGCCGGCCTCCTTGGAAAGCTCTTTGGCAGCCGCTCGCGTGGCCCACAGCCCGTGGGGCTGCGGGCTTTCCCGGCGGCCGTCAGCCTCGGCGACACCGGCGCCCACGTGTCACCGCTGCGCCAGCCTGCAAAGCATTTTCCGGTAGGGCCGCGGCTCTGGCGAGAGCTCCCACGCCCGAAGAGCCAGGAGGGAAAGCCGTGCCTCGTTGGAAAGCTCTTTGGCAGCCGCTCGCGTGGCCCCACAGCCCGTGGGGCTGCGGGCTTTCCGGCGGCCGTCAGCCTCGGCGACACTGGCGCCCACGTGGCGCCACCGCGCCACCCTGTGAAGCATTTTCCGTAGGGCCGCGGCTCTGGCGACAGCTCCCACGCCCGAAGAGCCAGGAGGGAAAGCCGTGCCTCCTTGGAAAGCTCTTTGGCAGCCGCTCGCGTGGCCTCACAGCCCGTGGGCTGCGGGCTTTCCGGCGGCCGTCAGCCTCGGCGACACCGGCGCCCTCGTGGCGCCCCCGCGCCAGCCTGCGAAGCATTTTCCGGTAGGGCCGCGGCTCTGGCGACAGCTCCCACGCCCGAAGAGCCAGGAGGGAAAGCCGTGCCTCGTTGGAAAGCTCTTTGGCAGGCGCTCGCGTGGCCCCACAGCCCGTGGGTCTGCGGGCTTTGCGGCGGCCGTCAGTCTCGGCGACACCGGCGCCCACGTGGCGCCGCCGCTACAGCCTGTAAAGCATTTTCCGGTAGGCCACGGCTCTGGCGACAGCTGCGACGCCCGAAGAGCCAGGAGGGAAAGCCGTGCCTCGTTGGAAAGCTCTTTGGCAGCCGCTGGCGTGGCCCCACAGCCCGTGGGGCTGCGGGCTTTCCGGCGGCCGTCAGCCTCGGCGACACCGGCGCCCACGTGGCGCCGCCGCGCCAGCCTGCGAAGCATTTTCCGGTAGGGCCGCGGCTGTGGCGACAGCTCCCACGCCCGAAGAGCCAGGAGGGAAAGCCGTGCCTCCTTGGAAAGCTCTTTGGCAGCCACTCGCGTGGCCCCACAGCCCGTGGGGCTGCGGGCTTTCCGGCGGCCGTCAGCCTCGGCGACACCGGTGCCCACGTGGCGCCGCCACGCCAGCCTGCGAAGCATTTTCCGGTAGGGCCGCGGCTCTGGCGACAGCTCCCACGCCCGAAGAGCCAGGAGGGAAAGCCGTGCCTCGTTGGAAAGCTCTTTGGCAGCCGCTCGCGTGGCCCCACAGCCCGTGGGGCTGCGGGCTTTCCGGCGGCCGTCAGCCTCGGCGACACCGGCGCACACGTGGCGCCACGCGGCCAGCCTGCAAAGCATTTTCCGGTAGGGCCGCGGCTCTGGCGACAGCTCCCACGCTCGAAGAGCCAGGAGGGAAAGCCGTGCCTCGTTGGAAAGCTCTTTGGCAGGCGCTCGCGTGGCCCCACAGCCCGTGGGGCTGCGGGCTTTCCGGCGGCCGTCAGCCTCGGCGACACCGGCGCCCACTTGGCGCCGCCGCTACAGCCTGTAAATCATTTTCCGGTAGGGCCGCGGCTCTGGCGACATCTCCCACGCCCGAAGAGCCAGGAGGGAAAGCCGTGCCTCCTTGGAAAGCTCTTTGGCAGCCGCTCGCGTGGCCTCACAGCCCGTGGGGCTGCGGGCTTTCCGGCGGCCGTCAGCCTCGGCGACACTGGCGCCCACGTGGCGCCCCCGCGCCAGACTGCGAAGCATTTTCCGGTAGGGCCGCGTCTCTGGCGACAGCTCCCACGCCCGAAGAGCCAGGAGGGAAAGCCGTGCCTCCTTGGAAAGCTCTTTGGCAGCCGCTCGCGTGGCCCCACAGCCCGTGGGGCTGCGGGCTTTCCGGCGGCCGTCAGCCTCGGCGACACCGGTGCCCACGTGGCGCCGCCACGCCAGCCTGCGAAGCATTTTCCGGTAGGGCCGCGGCTCTGGCGACAGCTCCCACGCCCGAAGAGCCAGGAGGGAAAGCCGTGCCTCGTTGGAAAGCTCTTTGGCAGCCGCTCGCGTGGCCCCACAGCCCGTGGGGCTGCGGGCTTTCCGGCGGCCGTCAGCATCGGCGACACCGGCGCACACGTGGCGCCACCGCGCCAGCCTGCAAAGCATTTTCCGGTAGGGCCGCGGCTCTGGCGACAGCTCCCACGCCCGAAGAGCCAGGAGGGAAAGCCGTGCCTCGTTGGAAAGCTCTTTGGCAGGCGCTCGCGTGGCCCCACAGCCCGTGGGGCTGCGGGCTTTCCGGCGGCCGTCAGCCTCGGCGACACCGGCGCCCACTTGGCGCCGCCGCTACAGCCTGTAAATCATTTTCCGGTAGGGCCGCGGCTCTGGCGACATCTCCCACGCCCGAAGAGCCAGGAGGGAAAGCCGTGCCTCCTTGGAAAGCTCTTTGGCAGCCGCTCGCGTGGCCTCACAGCCCGTGGGGCTGCGGGCTTTCCGGCGGCCGTCAGCCTCGGCGACACTGGCGCCCACGTGGCGCCCCCGCGCCAGACTGCGAAGCATTTTCCGGTAGGGCCGCGTCTCTGGCGACAGCTCCCACGCCCGAAGAGCCAGGAGGGAAAGCCGTGCCTCCTTGGAAAGCTCTTTGGCAGCCGCTCGCGTGGCCCCACAGCCCGTGGGGCTGCGGGCTTTCCGGCGGCCGTCAGCCTCGGCGACACCGGCGCCCACGTGGCGCCGCCACGCCAGCCTGCGAAGCATTTTCCGGTAGGGCCGCGGCTCTGGCGACAGCTCCCATGCCCGAAGAGCCAGGAGGGAAAGCCATGCCTCGTTGGAAAGCTCTTTGGCAGCCGCTCGCGTGGCCCCACAGCCCGTGGGGCTGCGGGCTTTCCGGCGGAAGTCAGCCTTGGCGACACCGGCGCCCACGTGGCGCCGACACGCCAGCCTTCGAAGCATTTTCCGGTAGGGCCGTGGCTCTGGCGACAGCTCCCACGCCCGAAGAGCCAGGAAGGAAAGCCGTGCCTCCTTGGAAAGCTCTTTGGCAGCCGCTCGTGTGGCCCCACAGCCCGTGGGGCTGCGGGCTTTCCGGCGGCCGTCAGCCTCGGCGACACCGGCGCCCACGTGGCGCCGCCGTGCCAGCCTGCGAAGCATTTTCTGGTAGGGCCGCGGCTCTGGCGACAGCTCCCACGCCCGAAGAGCCAGGAGGGAAAGCCGTGCCTCCTTGGAAAGCTCTTTGGCAGCCGCTCGCGTGGCCCGACAGCCCGTGGGGATGCGGGCTTTCCGGCGGCCGTCAGCCTCGGCGACACCGGCGCCCACGTGGCGCCACCGCGCCAGCCTGCGAAGCATTTTCCGGTAGGGCCGCGGCTCTGGCGACAGCTCCCACGCCCGAAGAGCCAGGAGGGAAAGCCGTGCCTCGTTGGAAAGCTCTTTGGCAGCCGCTCGCGTGGCCTCACAGCCCGTGGGGCTGCGGGCTTGCCGGCGGCCGTCAGCCTCGGCGACACTGGCGCCCACGTGGCGTCCCCGCGCCAGACTGCGAAGCATTTTCCGGTAGGGCCGCGGCTCTGGCGACAGCTCCCACGCCCGAAGAGCCAGGAGGGAAAGCCGTGCCTCCCTGGAAAGCTCTTTAGCAGCCGCGCGCGTGGCCCCACAGCCCGTGGGGCTGCGGGCTTTCCGGCGGCCGTCAGCCTCGGCGACACTGGCGCCCACGTGGCGCCCCCGCGCCAGCCTGCGAAGCATTTTCCGGTAGGGCCGCGGCTCTGGCGACAGCTCCCACGCCCGAAGAGCCAGGAGGGAAAGCCGTGCCTCCTTGGAAAGCTCTTTGGCAGCCGCTCGCGTGGCCCCACAGCCCGTGGGGCTGCGGGCTTTCCGGCGGCCGTCAGCCTCGGCGACACCAGCGCCCACGTGGCACCGCCGCGCCAGCCTGCGAAGCATTTTCCGGTAGGGCCGCGGCTCTGGCGACAGCTCCCATGCCCGAAGAGCCAGGAGGGAAAGCCGTGCCTCCTTGGAAAGCTCTTTGGCAGCCGCTCGCGTGGCCCCACAGCCCGTGGGGCTGCGGGCTTTCCGGCGGCCGTCAGCCTCGGCGACACCGGCGCCCACGTGTCACCGCTGCGCCAGCCTGCGAAGCATTTTCCAGTAGGGCCGCGGCTCTGGCGACAGCTCCCACGCCCGAAGAGCCAGGAGGGAAAGCCGTGCCTCGTTGGAAAGCTCTTTGGCAGCCGCTCGCGTGGCCCCACAGCCCGTGGGGCTGCGGGCTTTCCGGCGGCCGTCAGCCTCGGCGACACCGGCGCCCACGTGGCGACGCCGCGCCAGCCTCCGAAGCATTTTCCGGTAGGGCCGCGGCTCTGGCGAGAGCTCCCACGCCCGAAGAGCCAGGAGGGAAAGCCGTGCCTCGTTGGAAAGCTCTTTGGCAGCCGCTGGCGTGGCCCCACAGCCCGTGGGGCTGCGGGCTTTCCGGCGGCCGTCAGCCTCGGCGACACCTGCGACCACGTGGCACCGCCGCGCCAGCCTGTGAAGCATTTTCCGGTAGGGCCGCGGCTCTGGCGACAGCTCCCACGCCCGAAGAGCCAGGAGGGAAAGCCGTGCCTCCTTGGAAAGCTCTTTGGCAGCCGCTCGCGTGGCCCCACAGCCCGTGGGGCTGCGGGCTTTCCGGCGGCCGTCAGCCTCGGCGACACCGGCGCCCACGTGGCGCCGCCGCGCCAGCCTGCGAAGCATTTTCCGGTAGGGCCGCGGCTGTGGCGACAGCTCCCACGCCCGAAGAGCCAGGAGGGAAAGCCGTGCCTCGTTGGAAAGCTCTTTGGCAGCCACTCGCGTGGCCCCACAGCCCGTGGGGCTGCGGGCTTTCCGGCGGCCGTCAGCCTCGGCGACACCGGTGCCCACGTGGCGCCGCCACGCCAGCCTGCGAAGCATTTTCCGGTAGGGCCGCGGCTCTGGCGACAGCTCCCACGCCCGAAGAGCCAGGAGGGAAAGCCGTGCCTCGTTGGAAAGCTCTTTGGCAGCCGCTCGCGTGGCCCCACAGCCCGTGGGGCTGCGGGCTTTCCGGCGGCCGTCAGCCTCGGCGACACCGGCGCACACGTGGCGCCACCGCGCCAGCCTGCAAAGCATTTTCCGGTAGGGCCGCGGCTCTGGCGACAGCTCCCACGCCCGAAGAGCCAGGAGGGAAAGCCGTGCCTCGTTGGAAAGCTCTTTGGCAGGCGCTCGCGTGGCCCCACAGCCCGTGGGGCTGCGGGCTTTCCGGCGGCCGTCAGCCTCGGCGACACCGGCGCCCACTTGGCGCCGCCGCTACAGCCTGTAAATCATTTTCCGGTAGGGCCGCGGCTCTGGCGACATCTCCCACGCCCGAAGAGCCAGGAGGGAAAGCCGTGCCTCCTTGGAAAGCTCTTTGGCAGCCGCTCGCGTGGCCTCACAGCCCGTGGGGCTGCGGGCTTTCCGGCGGCCGTCAGCCTCGGCGACACTGGCGCCCACGTGGCGCCCCCGCGCCAGACTGCGAAGCATTTTCCGGTAGGGCCGCGTCTCTGGCGACAGCTCCCACGCCCGAAGAGCCAGGAGGGAAAGCCGTGCCTCGTTGGAAAGCTCTTTGGCAGCCGCTCGCGTGGCCTCACAGCCCGTGGGGCTGCGGGCTTGCCGGCGGCCGTCAGCCTCGGCGACACTGGCGCCCACGTGGCGTCCCCGCGCCAGACTGCGAAGCATTTTCCGGTAGGGCCGCGGCTCTGGCGACAGCTCCCACGCCCGAAGAGCCAGGAGGGAAAGCCGTGCCTCCCTGGAAAGCTCTTTAGCAGCCGCGCGCGTGGCCCCACAGCCCGTGGGGCTGCGGGCTTTCCGGCGGCCGTCAGCCTCGGCGACACTGGCGCCCACGTGGCGCCCCCGCGCCAGCCTGCGAAGCATTTTCCGGTAGGGCCGCGGCTCTGGCGACAGCTCCCACGCCCGAAGAGCCAGGAGGGAAAGCCGTGCCTCCTTGGAAAGCTCTTTGGCAGCCGCTCGCGTGGCCCCACAGCCCGTGGGGCTGCGGGCTTTCCGGCGGCCGTCAGCCTCGGCGACACCAGCGCCCACGTGGCACCGCCGCGCCAGCCTGCGAAGCATTTTCCGGTAGGGCCGCGGCTCTGGCGACAGCTCCCATGCCCGAAGAGCCAGGAGGGAAAGCCGTGCCTCCTTGGAAAGCTCTTTGGCAGCCGCTCGCGTGGCCCCACAGCCCGTGGGGCTGCGGGCTTTCCGGCGGCCGTCAGCCTCGGCGACACCGGCGCCCACGTGTCACCGCTGCGCCAGCCTGCGAAGCATTTTCCAGTAGGGCCGCGGCTCTGGCGACAGCTCCCACGCCCGAAGAGCCAGGAGGGAAAGCCGTGCCTCGTTGGAAAGCTCTTTGGCAGCCGCTCGCGTGGCCCCACAGCCCGTGGGGCTGCGGGCTTTCCGGCGGCCGTCAGCCTCGGCGACACCGGCGCCCACGTGGCGACGCCGCGCCAGCCTCCGAAGCATTTTCCGGTAGGGCCGCGGCTCTGGCGAGAGCTCCCACGCCCGAAGAGCCAGGAGGGAAAGCCGTGCCTCGTTGGAAAGCTCTTTGGCAGCCGCTGGCGTGGCCCCACAGCCCGTGGGGCTGCGGGCTTTCCGGCGGCCGTCAGCCTCGGCGACACCTGCGACCACGTGGCACCGCCGCGCCAGCCTGTGAAGCATTTTCCGGTAGGGCCGCGGCTCTGGCGACAGCTCCCACGCCCGAAGAGCCAGGAGGGAAAGCCGTGCCTCCTTGGAAAGCTCTTTGGCAGCCGCTCGCGTGGCCCCACAGCCCGTGGGGCTGCGGGCTTTCCGGCGGCCGTCAGCCTCGGCGACACCGGCGCCCACGTGGCGCCGCCGCGCCAGCCTGCGAAGCATTTTCCGGTAGGGCCGCGGCTGTGGCGACAGCTCCCACGCCCGAAGAGCCAGGAGGGAAAGCCGTGCCTCGTTGGAAAGCTCTTTGGCAGCCACTCGCGTGGCCCCACAGCCCGTGGGGCTGCGGGCTTTCCGGCGGCCGTCAGCCTCGGCGACACCGGTGCCCACGTGGCGCCGCCACGCCAGCCTGCGAAGCATTTTCCGGTAGGGCCGCGGCTCTGGCGACAGCTCCCACGCCCGAAGAGCCAGGAGGGAAAGCCGTGCCTCGTTGGAAAGCTCTTTGGCAGCCGCTCGCGTGGCCCCACAGCCCGTGGGGCTGCGGGCTTTCCGGCGGCCGTCAGCCTCGGCGACACCGGCGCACACGTGGCGCCACCGCGCCAGCCTGCAAAGCATTTTCCGGTAGGGCCGCGGCTCTGGCGACAGCTCCCACGCCCGAAGAGCCAGGAGGGAAAGCCGTGCCTCGTTGGAAAGCTCTTTGGCAGGCGCTCGCGTGGCCCCACAGCCCGTGGGGCTGCGGGCTTTCCGGCGGCCGTCAGCCTCGGCGACACCGGCGCCCACTTGGCGCCGCCGCTACAGCCTGTAAATCATTTTCCGGTAGGGCCGCGGCTCTGGCGACATCTCCCACGCCCGAAGAGCCAGGAGGGAAAGCCGTGCCTCCTTGGAAAGCTCTTTGGCAGCCGCTCGCGTGGCCTCACAGCCCGTGGGGCTGCGGGCTTTCCGGCGGCCGTCAGCCTCGGCGACACTGGCGCCCACGTGGCGCCCCCGCGCCAGACTGCGAAGCATTTTCCGGTAGGGCCGCGTCTCTGGCGACAGCTCCCACGCCCGAAGAGCCAGGAGGGAAAGCCGTGCCTCGTTGGAAAGCTCTTTGGCAGCCGCTCGCGTGGCCTCACAGCCCGTGGGGCTGCGGGCTTGCCGGCGGCCGTCAGCCTCGGCGACACTGGCGCCCACGTGGCGTCCCCGCGCCAGACTGCGAAGCATTTTCCGGTAGGGCCGCGGCTCTGGCGACAGCTCCCACGCCCGAAGAGCCAGGAGGGAAAGCCGTGCCTCCCTGGAAAGCTCTTTAGCAGCCGCGCGCGTGGCCCCACAGCCCGTGGGGCTGCGGGCTTTCCGGCGGCCGTCAGCCTCGGCGACACTGGCGCCCACGTGGCGCCCCCGCGCCAGCCTGCGAAGCATTTTCCGGTAGGGCCGCGGCTCTGGCGACAGCTCCCACGCCCGAAGAGCCAGGAGGGAAAGCCGTGCCTCCTTGGAAAGCTCTTTGGCAGCCGCTCGCGTGGCCCCACAGCCCGTGGGGCTGCGGGCTTTCCGGCGGCCGTCAGCCTCGGCGACACCAGCGCCCACGTGGCACCGCCGCGCCAGCCTGCGAAGCATTTTCCGGTAGGGCCGCGGCTCTGGCGACAGCTCCCATGCCCGAAGAGCCAGGAGGGAAAGCCGTGCCTCCTTGGAAAGCTCTTTGGCAGCCGCTCGCGTGGCCCCACAGCCCGTGGGGCTGCGGGCTTTCCGGCGGCCGTCAGCCTCGGCGACACCGGCGCCCACGTGTCACCGCTGCGCCAGCCTGCGAAGCATTTTCCAGTAGGGCCGCGGCTCTGGCGACAGCTCCCACGCCCGAAGAGCCAGGAGGGAAAGCCGTGCCTCGTTGGAAAGCTCTTTGGCAGCCGCTCGCGTGGCCCCACAGCCCGTGGGGCTGCGGGCTTTCCGGCGGCCGTCAGCCTCGGCGACACCGGCGCCCACGTGGCGACGCCGCGCCAGCCTCCGAAGCATTTTCCGGTAGGGCCGCGGCTCTGGCGAGAGCTCCCACGCCCGAAGAGCCAGGAGGGAAAGCCGTGCCTCGTTGGAAAGCTCTTTGGCAGCCGCTCGCGTGGCCCCACAGCCCGTGGGGCTGCGGGCTTTCCGGCGGCCGTCAGCCTCGGCGACACTGGCGCCCACGTGGCGCCACCGCGCCAGCCTGCAAAGCATTTTCCGGTAGGGCCGCGGCTCTGGCAACAGCTCCCACGGCCGAAGAGCCAGGAGGGAAAGCCGTGCCTCCTTGGAAAGCTCTTTGGCAGCCGCTCGCGTGGCCCCACAGCCCGTGGGGCTGCGGGCTTTCCGGCGGCCGTCAGCCTTGGCGACACCAGCGCCCACGTGGCACTGCCGCGCCAGCCTGCGAAGCATTTTCCGGTAGGGCCGCGGCTCTGGCGACAGCTCCCATGCCCGAAGAGCCAGGAGGGAAAGCCGTGCCTCCTTGGAAAGCTCTTTGGCAGCCGCTCGTGTGGCCCCACAGCCCGTGGGGCTGCGGGCTTTCCGGCGGCCGTCAGCCTCGGCGACACTGGCGCCCACGTGGTGCCACCGCGCCAGCCTGCGAAGCATTTTCCGGTAGGGCCGCGGCTCTGGCGACAGCTCCCACGCCCGAAGAGCCAGGAGGGAAAGCCGTGCCTCCTTGGAAAGCTCTTTGGCAGCCGCTCGCGTGGCCTCACAGCCCGTGGGGCTGCGGGCTTTCCGGCGGCCGTCAGCCTCGGCGACACCGGCGCCCACGTGGCGCCCCCGCGCCAGCCTGCGAAGCATTTTCCGGTAGGGCCGCGGCTCTGGCGACAGCTCCCACGCCCGAAGAGCCAGGAGGGAAAGCCGTGCCTCGTTGGAAAGCTCTTTGGCAGCCGCTCGCGTGGCCCCACAGCCCGTGGGGCTGCGGGCTTTCCGCCGGCCGTCAGCCTCGGTGACACCGGCGCCCACGTGACGCCGCCGCGCCAGCCTGCAAAGCATTTTCCGGTAGGGCCGCGGCTCTGGCGACAGCTCCCACGCCCGAAGAGCCAGGAGGGAAAGCCGTGCCTCGTTGGAAAGCTCTTTGGCAGCCGCTCGCGTGGCCCCACAGCCCGTGGGGCTGCGGGCTTTCCGGCGGCCGTCAGCCTCGGCGACACTGGCGCCCACGTGGCGCCCCTGCGCCAGACTGCGAAGCATTTTCCGGTAGGGCCGCGGCTCTGGCGACAGCTCCCACGCCCGAAGAGCCAGGAGGGAAAGCCGTGCCTCGTTGGAAAGCTCTTTGGCAGCCGCTCGCGTGGCCCCACAGCCCGTGGGGCTGCGGGCTTTCCGGCGGCCGTCAGCCTTGGCGACACCAGCGCCCACGTGGCACCGCCGCGCCAGCCTGCAAAGCATTTTCCGGTAGGGCCGCGGCTCTGGCGACAGCTCCCATGCCCGAAGAGCCAGGAAGGAAAGCCGTGCCTCCTTGGAAAGCTCTTTGGCAGCCGCTCGCGTGGCCCCACAGCCCGTGGGGCTGCGGGCTTTCCGGCGGCCGTCAGCCTCGGCGACACCGGCGCCCACGTGTCACCGCTGCGCCAGCCTCCGAAGCATTTTCCGGTAGGGCCGCGGCTCTGGCGAGAGCTCCCACGCCCGAAGAGCCAGGAGGGAAAGCCGTGCCTCGTTGGAAAGCTCTTTGGCAGCCGCTCGCGTGGCCCCACAGCCCGTGGGGCTGCGGGCTTTCCGGCGGCCGTCAGCCTCGGCGACACTGGCGCCCACGTGGCGCCACCGCGCCACCCTGTGAAGCATTTTCCGGTAGGGCCGCGGCTCTGGCGACAGCTCCCACGCCCGAAGAGCCAGGAGGGAAAGCCGTGCCTCGTTGGAAAGCTCTTTGGCAGCCGCTCGCGTGGCCTCACAGCCCGTGGGGCTGCGGGCTTTCCGGCGACCGTCAGCCTCAGCGACACCGGCGCCCTCGTGGCGCCCCCGCGCCAGACTGCGAAGCATTTTCCGGTAGGGCCGCGGCTCTGGTGACAGCTCCCACGCCCGAAGAGCCAGGAGGGAAAGCCGTGCCTCGTTGGAAAGCTCTTTGGCAGCCGCTCGCGTGGCCCCACAGCCCGTGGGGCTGCGGGCTTTCCGCCGGCCGTCAGCCTCGGTGACACCGGCGCCCACGTGACGCCGCCGCGCCAGCCTGCAAATCATTTTCCGGTAGGGCCGCGGCTCTGGCAACAGCTCCCACGGCCGAAGAGCCAGGAGGGAAAGCCGTGCCTCCTTGGAAAGCTCTTTGGCAGCCGCTCGCGTGGCCCCACAGCCCGTGGGGCTGCGGGCTTTCCGGCGGCCGTCAGCCTTGGCGACACCAGCGCCCACGTGGCACTGCCGCGCCAGCCTGCGAAGCATTTTCCGGTAGGGCCGCGGCTCTGGCGACAGCTCCCATGCCCGAAGAGCCAGGAGGGAAAGCCGTGCCTCCTTGGAAAGCTCTTTGGCAGCCGCTCGCGTGGCCCCACAGCCCGTGGGGCTGCGGGCTTTCCGGCGGCCGTCAGCCTCGGCGACACTGGCGCCCACGTGGTGCCACCGCGCCAGCCTGCGAAGCATTTTCCGGTAGGGCCGCGGCTCTGGCGACAGCTCCCACGCCCGAAGAGCCAGGAGGGAAAGCCGTGCCTCCTTGGAAAGCTCTTTGGCAGCCGCTCGCGTGGCCTCACAGCCCGTGGGGCTGCGGGCTTTCCGGCGGCCGTCAGCCTCGGCGACACCGGCGCCCACGTGGCGCCCCCGCGCCAGACTGCGAAGCATTTTCCGGTAGGGCCGCGGCTCTGGCGACAGCTCCCACGCCCGAAGAGCCAGGAGGGAAAGCCGTGCCTCGTTGGAAAGCTCTTTGGCAGCCGCTCGCGTGGCCCCACAGCCCGTGGGGCTGCGGGCTTTCCGCCGGCCGTCAGCCTCGGTGACACCGGCGCCCACGTGACGCCGCCGCGCCAGACTGCGAAGCATTTTCCGGTAGGGCCGCGGCTCTGGCGACAGCTCCCACGCCCGAAGAGCCAGGAGGGAAAGCCGTGCCTCGTTGGAAAGCTCTTTGGCAGCCGCTCGCGTGGCCCCACAGCCCGTGGGGCTGCGGGCTTTCCGGCGGCCGTCAGCCTCGGCGACACTGGCGCCCACGTGGCGCCCCTGCGCCAGACTGCGAAGCATTTTCCGGTAGGGCGCGGCTCTGGCGACAGCTCCCACGCCCGAAGAGCCAGGAGGGAAAGCCGTGCCTCGTTGGAAAGCTCTTTGGCAGCCGCTCGCGTGGCCCCACAGCCCGTGGGGCTGCGGGCTTTCCGGCGGCCGTCAGCCTTGGCGACACCAGCGCCCACGTGGCACCGCCGCGCCAGCCTGCAAAGCATTTTCCGGTAGGGCCGCGGCTCTGGCGACAGCTCCCATGCCCGAAGAGCCAGGAAGGAAAGCCGTGCCTCCTTGGAAAGCTCTTTGGCAGCCGCTCGCGTGGCCCCACAGCCCGTGGGGCTGCGGGCTTTCCGGCGGCCGTCAGCCTCGGCGACACCGGCGCCCACGTGTCACCGCTGCGCCAGCCTCCGAAGCATTTTCCGGTAGGGCCGCGGCTCTGGCGAGAGCTCCCACGCCCGAAGAGCCAGGAGGGAAAGCCGTGCCTCGTTGGAAAGCTCTTTGGCAGCCGCTCGCGTGGCCCCACAGCCCGTGGGGCTGCGGGCTTTCCGGCGGCCGTCAGCCTCGGCGACACTGGCGCCCACGTGGCGCCACCGCGCCACCCTGTGAAGCATTTTCCGGTAGGGCCGCGGCTCTGGCGACAGCTCCCACGCCCGAAGAGCCAGGAGGGAAAGCCGTGCCTCCTTGGAAAGCTCTTTGGCAGCCGCTCGCGTGGCCTCACAGCCCGTGGGGCTGCGGGCTTTCCGGCGGCCGTCAGCCTCGGCGACACCGGCGCCCTCGTGGCGCCCCCGCGCCAGACTGCGAAGCATTTTCCGGTAGGGCCGCGGCTCTGGTGACAGCTCCCACGCCCGAAGAGCCAGGAGGGAAAGCCGTGCCTCCTTGGAAAGCTCTTTGGCAGCCGCTCGCGTGGCCCCACAGCCCGTGGGGCTGCGGGCTTTCCGGCGGCCGTCAGCCTCGGCGACACTGGCGCCCACGTGGCGCCACCGCGCCACCCTGTGAAGCATTTTCCGGTAGGGCCGCGGCTCTGGCGACAGCTCCCACGCCCGAAGAGCCAGGAGGGAAAGCCGTGCCTCGTTGGAAAGCTCTTTGGCAGCCGCTCGCGTGGCCTCACAGCCCGTGGGGCTGCGGGCTTTCCGGCGACCGTCAGCCTCAGCGACACCGGCGCCCTCGTGGCGCCCCCGCGCCAGACTGCGAAGCATTTTCCGGTAGGGCCGCGGCTCTGGTGACAGCTCCCACGCCCGAAGAGCCAGGAGGGAAAGCCGTGCCTCGTTGGAAAGCTCTTTGGCAGCCGCTCGCGTGGCCCCACAGCCCGTGGGGCTGCGGGCTTTCCGGCGGCCGTCAGCCTTGGCGACACCAGCGCCCACGTGGCACCGCCGCGCCAGCCTGCAAAGCATTTTCCGGTAGGGCCGCGGCTCTGGCGACAGCTCCCATGCCCGAAGAGCCAGGAAGGAAAGCCGTGCCTCCTTGGAAAGCTCTTTGGCAGCCGCTCGCGTGGCCCCACAGCCCGTGGGGCTGCGGGCTTTCCGGCGGCCGTCAGCCTCGGCGACACCGGCGCCCACGTGTCACCGCTGCGCCAGCCTGCGAAGCATTTTCCGGTAGGGCCGCGGCTCTGGCGAGAGCTCCCACGCCCGAAGAGCCAGGAGGGAAAGCCGTGCCTCGTTGGAAAGCTCTTTGGCAGCCGCTCGCGTGGCCCCACAGCCCGTGGGGCTGCGGGCTTTCCGGCGGCCGTCAGCCTCGGCGACACTGGCGCCCACGTGGCGCCACCGCGCCACCCTGTGAAGCATTTTCCGGTAGGGCCGCGGCTCTGGCGACAGCTCCCACGCCCGAAGAGCCAGGAGGGAAAGCCGTGCCTCCTTGGAAAGCTCTTTGGCAGCCGCTCGCGTGGCCTCACAGCCCGTGGGGCTGCGGGCTTTCCGGCGGCCGTCAGCCTCGGCGACACCGGCGCCCTCGTGGCGCCCCCGCGCCAGACTGCGAAGCATTTTCCGGTAGGGCCGCGGCTCTGGTGACAGCTCCCACGCCCGAAGAGCCAGGAGGGAAAGCCGTGCCTCGTTGGAAAGCTCTTTGGCAGCCGCTCGCGTGGCCCCACAGCCCGTGGGGCTGCGGGCTTTCCACCGGCCGTCAGCCTCGGTGACACCGGCGCCCACGTGACGCCGCCGCGCCAGCCTGCAAATCATTTTCCGGTAGGGCCGCGGCTCTGGCGACAGCTCCCACGCCCGAAGAGCCAGGAAGGAAAGCCGTGCCTCGTTGGAAAGCTCTTTGGCAGCCGCTCGCGTGGCCCCACAGCCCGTTGGGGCTGCGGGCTTTCCGGCGGCCGTCAGCCTCGGCGACTCCGGCGCCCACGTGACACCGCTGCGCCAGCCTCCGAAGCATTTTCCGGTAGGGCCGCGGCTCTGGCGACAACTCCCACGCCCGAAGAGCCAGGAGGGAAAGCCGTGCCTCCTTGGAAAGCTCTTTGGCAGCCGCTCGCGTGGCCCCACAGCCCGTGGGGCTGCGGGCTTTCCGGCGGCCGTCAGATTCGACGACACCGGCGCCCACGTGGCGCCGCCAAACCAGCCTGTGAAGCATTTTCCGGTAGGGCCACGGCTCTGGCGACAGCTCCCACGCCCGAAGAGCCAGGAGGGAAAGCCGTGCCTCGTTGGAAAGCTCTTTGGCAGCCGCTCGTGTGGCCCCACAGCCCGTGGGGCTGCGGGCTTTCCGGCGGCCGTCAGCCTCGGCGACACCGAAGCACACGTGGCGACGACACGACAGCCTGCGAAGCATTTTCCGGTAGGGCCGCGGCTCTGGCGACAGCTCCCACGCCCGAAGAGCCAGGAGGGAAAGCCGTGCCTCCTTGGAAAGCTCTTTGGCAGCTGCTCGCGTGGCCCCACAGCCCGTGGGGCTGCGGGCTTTCCGGCGGCCGTCAGCCTTGGCGACACCGGCGCCCACGTGCCGCCGACACGCCAGCCTGCGAAGCATTTTCCGGTAGGGCCGTGGCTCTGGCGACAGCTCCCACGCCCGAAGAGCCAGGAAGGAAAGCCGTGCCTCCTTGGAAAGCTCTTTGGCAGCCGCTGGCGTGGCCCCACAGCCCGTGGGGCTGCGGGCTTTCCGGCGGCCGTCAGCCTCGGCGCCACCGGCGCCCACGTGGCGCCGCCGCGCCAGCCTGCGAAGCATTTTCCGGTAGGGCCGCGGCTCTGGCGACAGCTCCCACGCCCGAAGAGCCAGGAGGGAAAGCCGTGCCTCGTTGGAAAGCTCTTTGGCAGCCGCTCGCGTGGCCCCACAGCCCGTGGGGATGCGGGCTTTCCGGCGGCCGTCAGCCTCGGCGACACCGGCGCCCACGTGGCGCCGCCGCGCCAGCCTGCGAAGCATTTTCCGGTAGGGCTGCCGCTCTGGCGACAGCTCCCACGCCCGAAGAGCCAGGAGGGAAAGCCGTGCCTCCTTGGAAAGTTCTTTGGCAGCCGCTCGCGTGGCCCCACAGCCCGTGGGGCTGCGGGCTTTCCCACGGCCGTCAGCTTCGGCGACACCGGCGCCCACGTGGCACCGCTGCGCCAGCCTGCGAAGCATTTTCCGGTAGGGCCGCGGCTCTGGCGACAGCTCCCACGCCCGAAGAGCCAGGAGGGAAAGCCGTGCCTCCTTGGAAAGCTCTTTGGCAGCCGCTCGCGTGGCCCCACAGCCCGTGGGGCTGCGGGCTTTCCGGTGGCCGTCAGCCTCGGCGACACCGGCGCCCACGTGGCGCCGCCGCGCCAGCCTGCGAAGCATTTTCCGGTAGGGCCGCGGCTGTGGCGACAGCTCCCATGCCCGAAGAGCCAGGAGGGAAAGCCGTGCCTCCTTGGAAAGCTCTTTGGCAGCCACTCGCGTGGCCCCACAGCCTGTGGGGGTGCGGGCTTTCCGGCGGCCGTCAGCCTCGGCGACACCGGTGCCCACGTGGCGCCGCCACGCCAGCCTGCGAAGCATTTTCCGGTAGGGCCGCGGCTCTGGCGACAGCTCCCACGCCCGAAGAGCCAGGAGGGACAGCCGTGCCTCCTTGGAAAGCTCTTTGGCAGGCGCTCGCGTGGCCCCACAGCCCGTGTGGATGCGGGCTTTCCGGCGGCCGTCAGCCTCGGCGACACCGGCGCCCACGTGACGCCACCACGCCAGCCTGCGAAGCATTTTCCGGTAGGGCCGCGGCTCTGGTGACAGCTCCCACGGCCGAAGAGCCAGGAGGGAAAGCCGTGCCTCCTTGGAAAGCTCTTTGGCAGCCGCTCGCGTGGCCTCACAGCCCGTGGGGCTGCGGACTTTCCGGCGGCCGTCAGCCTCGGCGACACTGGCGCCCACGTGGCGCCCCCGCGCCAGACTGCGAAGCATTTTCCGGTAGGGCCGCGGCTCTGGCGACAGCTCCCACGCCCGAAGAGCCAGGAGGGAAAGCCGTGCCTCGTTGGAAAGCTCTTTGGCAGCTGCTCGCGTGGCCCCACAGCCCGTGGGGCTGCGGGCTTTGCGGTGGCCGTCAGCCTCGGCGACACCGGCGCCCACGTGGCGCCGCCGCGACAGCCTTTAAAGCATTTTCCAGTAGGGCCGTGGCTCTGGCGACAGCTCCCACGCCCGAAGAGCCAGGAGGGAAAGCCGTGCCTCGTTGGAAAGCTCTTTGGCAGCCGCTCGCGTGGCCCCACAGCCCGTGGGGCTGCGGGCTTTCCGGCGGCCGTCAGCCTCGGCGACACCGGCGCCCACGTGGCACCGCTGCGCCAGCCTGCAAAGCATTTTCGGGTAGTGCCGCGGCTCTGGCGACAGCTCCCACGCCCGAAGAGCCAGGAGGGAAAGCCGTGCCTCGTTGGAAAGCTCTTTGGCAGCTGCTCGCGTGGCCCCACAGCCCGTGGGGCTGCGGGCTTTCCGGCGGCCGTCAGCCTTGGCGACACCGGTGCCCACGTGGCGCCGACACGCCAGCCTGCAAAGCATTTTCCGGTAGGGCCGTGGCTCTGGCGACAGCTCCCACGCCCGAAGAGCCAGGAAGGAAAGCCGTGCCTCCTTGGAAAGCTCTTTGGCAGCCGCTCGCGTGGCCCCACAGCCCGTGGGGCTGCGGGCTTTCCGGCGGCCGTCAGCCTCGGCGCCACCGGCGCCCACGTGGCGCCCCGCCGCGCCAGCCTGCGAAGCATTTTCCGGTAGGGCCGCGGCTCTGGCGACAGCTCCCACGCCCGAAGAGCCAGGAGGGAAAGCCGTGCCTCGTTGGAAAGCTCTTTGGCAGCCGCTCGCGTGGCCCCACAGCCCGTGGGGCTGCGGGCTTTCCGGCGGCCGTCAGCCTCGGCGACACCGGCGCCCACGTGGCGCCGCCGCGCCAGGCTGCGAAGCATTTTCCGGTAGGGCTGCCGCTCTGGCGACAGCTCCCACGCCCGAAGAGCCAGGAGGGAAAGCCGTGCCTCCTTGGAAAGCTCTTTGGCAGCCGCTCGCGTGGCCCCACAGCCCGTGGGGCTGCGGGCTTTCCCACGGCCGTCAGCTTCGGCGACACCGGCGCCCACGTGGCGCCGCCACGCCTGCCTGCGAAGCATTTTCGGGTAGGGCCGCGGCTCTGGCGACAGCTCCCACGCCCGAAGAGCCAGGAGGGAAAGCCGTGCCTCCTTGGAAAGCTCTTTGGCAGCCGCTCGCATGGCCCCACAGCCCGTGGGGCTGCGGGCTTTCTGGCGGCCGTCAGCCTCGGCGACACCGGCGCCCACGTGGCGCCGCCACGCCAGCCTGCGAAGCATTTTCCGGTAGGGCCGCGGCTCTGGCGACAGCTCCCACGCCCGAAGAGTCAGGAGGGAAAGCCGTGTCTCATTGGAAAGCTCTTTGGCAGCCGCTCGCGTGGCCCCACAGCCCGTGGGGCTGCGGGCTTTCTGGCGGCCGTCAGCCTCGGCGACACCGGCGCCCACGTGGCGCCGCCGCGCCAGACTGCGAAGCATTTTCCGGTAGGGCCGCGTCTCTGGCGACAGCTCCCATGCCCGAAGAGCCAGGAGGGAAAGCCGTGCCTCCTTGGAAAGCTCTTTGACAGCTGCTCGCGTGGCCCCACAGCCCGTGGGGCTGCGGGCTTTCCGGCGGCCGTCAGCCTCGGCGACACCCGTGCCCACGTGGCGCCGCCGCGACAGCCTGCAAAGCATTTTCCGGTAGGGCCGCGGCTCTGGCGACAGCTCCCACGCCGAAGAGCCAGGAGGGAAAGCCGTGCCTCCTTGGAAAGCTCTTTGGCAGCCGCTCGTGTGGCCCCACAGCCCGTGGGGCTGCGGGCTTTCCGGCGGCCGTCAGCCTCGGTGACACCTGTGACCACGTGTCGCCGCCGCGCCAGACTGCGAAGCATTTTCCGGTAGGGCCGCGGCTCTGGCGACAGCTCCCACGCCCGAAGAGCCAGGAGGGAAAGCCGTGCCTCGTTGGAAAGCTCTTTGACAGCTGCTCGCGTGGCCCCACAGCCCGTGGGGCTGCGGGCTTTCCGGCGGCCGTCAGCCTCGGCGACACCGGCGCCCACGTGGCGCCGCCACGCCAGCCTGCGAAGCATTTTCCGGTAGGGCCGCGGCTCTGGTGACAGCTCCCACGCCCGAAGAGCCAGGAGGGAAAGCCGTGCCTCCTTGGAAAGCTCTTTGGCAGCCGCTCGCGTGGCCCCACAGCCCGTGGGGCTGCGGGCTTTCCGGCGGCCGTCAGCCTCGGCGACACCGGGGCCCACGTGGCGCCGCCGCGACAGCCTGCAAAGCATTTTCCGGTAGGTCCACGGCTCTGGCGACAGCTGCCACGCCCGAAGAGCCAGGAGGGAAAGCCGTGCCTCGTTGGAAACCTCTTGGGCAGGCGCTCGCATGGCCCCACAGCCCGTGGGGCTGCGGGCTTTCCGGCGGCCGTCAGCCTCGGCGACACCGGCCCCCACGTGGCGCCGCCACGCCAGCCTGCGAAGCATTTTCCGGTAGGGCCGTGGCTCTGGCGACAGCTCCCACGCCCGAAGAGCCAGGAGGGAAAGCCGTGTCTCCTTGGAAAGCTCTTTGGCAGCCGCTCGCGTGGCCCCACAGCCCGTGGGGCTGCGGGCTTTCTGGCGGCCGTCAGCCTTGGCGACACCGGAGCCCACGTGGCGCCGCCGCGCCAGACTGCGAAGCATTTTCCGGTAGGGCCGCGTCTCTGGCGACAGCTCCCACGCTCGAAGAGCCAGGAGGGAAAGCCGTGCCTCCTTGGAAAGCTCTTTGACAGCCGCTCGCGTGGCCACACAGCCCGTGGGGCTGCGGGCTTTCCGGCGGCCGTCAGCCTTGGCGACACCGGCGCCCACGTGGCGACGCCGCGCCAGCCTGCAAAGCATTTTCCGGTAGGGCCGCGGCTCTGGCGACAGCTCCCACGCCCGAAGAGCCAGGAGGGAAAGCCGTGCCTCGTTGGAAAGCTCTTTGGCAGCCGCTCGCGTGGCCCCACAGCCCGTGGGGCTGCGGGCTTTCCGGCGGCCGTCAGCCTCGGCGACACCTGCGACCACGTGTCGCTGCCGCGCCAGCCTGCGAAGCATTTTCGGGTAGGGCCGCGTCTCTGGTGACAGCTCCCACGCCCGAAGAGCCAGGAGGGAAAGCCGTGCCTCCTTGGAAAGCTCTTTGGCAGCCGCTCGCATGGCCCCACAGCCCGTGGGGCTGCGGGCTTTCCGGCGGCCGTCAGCCTCGGCGACACCGGCGCCCACGTGGCGCCGCCACGCCAGCCTGCGAAGCATTTTCCGGTAGGGCCGCGGCTCTGGCGACAGCTCCCACGCCCGAAGAGCCAGGAGGGAAAGCCGTGTCTCATTGGAAAGCTCTTTGGCAGCCGCTCGCGTGGCCCCACAGCCCGTGGGGCTGCGGGCTTTCTGGCGGACGTCAGCCTCGGCGACACCGGGGCCCACGTGGCGCCGCCGCGCCAGACTGCGAAGCATTTTCCGGTAGCGCCGCGTCTTTGGCGACAGCTCCCATGCCCGAAGAGCCAGGAGGGAAAGCCGTGCCTCCTTGGAAAGCTCTTTGACAGCTGCTCGCGTGGCCCCACAGCCCGTGGGGCTGCGGGCTTTCCGGCGGCCGTCAGCCTCGGCGACACCGGTGCCCACGTGGCGCCGCCGCGACAGCCTGCAAAGCATTTTCCGGTAGGGCCGCGGCTCTGGCGACAGCTCCAACGCCGAAGAGCCAGGAGGGAAAGCCGTGCCTCCTTGGAAAGCTCTTTGGCAGCCGCTCGTGTGGCCCCACAGCCCGTGGGGCTGCGGGCTTTCCGGCGGCCGTCAGCCTCGGTGACACCTGCGACCACGTGTCGCCGCCGCGCCAGACTGCGAAGCATTTTCCGGTAGGGCCGCGGCTCTGGCGACAGCTCCCACGCCCGAAGAGCCAGGAGGGAAAGCCGTGCCTCGTTGGAAAGCTCTTTGACAGCTGCTCGCGTGGCCCCACAGCCCGTGGGGCTGCGGGCTTTCCGGCGGCCGTCAGCCTCGGCGACACCGGCGCCCACGTTGCGCCCCCGCGCCAGCCTGGAAAGCATTTTCCGGTAGGGCCGCGGCTCTGGCGACAGCTCCCACGCCCGAAGAGCCAGGAGGGAAAGCCGTGCCTCGTTGGAAAGCTCTTTGGCAGCCGCTCGCGTGGCCCCACAGCCCGTGGGGCTGCGGGCTTTCCGGCGGCCGTCAGACTCGGCGACACCTGCGACCACTTGTCGCCGCCGCGCCAGCCTGCGAAGCATTTTCCGGTAGGGCCGCGGCTCTGGTGACAGCTCCCACGCCCGAAGAGCCAGGAGGGAAAGCCGTGCCTCCTTGGAAAGCTCTTTGGCAGCGGCTCGCGTGGCCCCACAGCCCGTGGGGCTGCGGGCTTTCCGGCGGCCGTCAGCCTCGGCGACACCGGGGCCCACATGGAGCCGCCGCGCCAGCCTGCAAAGCATTTTCCGGTAGGTCCACGGCTCTGGCGACAGCTGCCACGCCCGAAGAGCCAGGAGGGAAAGCCGTGCCTCGTTGGAAAGCTCTTTGGCAGGCGCTCGCATGGCCCCACAGCCCGTGGGGCTGCGGGCTTTCCGGCGGCCGTCAGCCTCGGCGACACCGGCGCCCACGTGGCGCAGCCACGCCAGCCTACGAAGCATTTTCCGGTAGGGCCGCGGCTCTGGCGACAGCTCCCACGCCCGAAGAGCCAGGAGGGAAAGCCGTGCCTCGTTGGAAAGCTCTTTGACAGCTGCTCGCGTGGCCCCACAGCCCGTGGGGCTGCGGGCTTTCCGGCGGCCGTCAGCCTCGGCGACACCGGCGCCCACGTTGCGCCCCCGCGCCAGCCAGCAAAGCATTTTCCGGTAGGGCCGCGGCTCTGGCGACAGCTCCCACGCCCGAAGAGCCAGGAGGGAAAGCTGTGCCTCCTTGGAAAGCTCTTTGGCAGCCGCTCGCGTGGCCCCACAGCCCGTGGGGCTGCGGGCTTTCCGGCGGCCGTCAGCCTCGGCGACACCTGCGACCACGTGTCGCCGCCGCGCCAGCCTGCGAAGCATTTTCGGGTAGGGCCGCGGCTCTGGTGACAGCTCCCACGCCCGAAGAGCCAGGAGGGAAAGCCGTGCCTCCTTGGAAAGCTCTTTGGCAGCCGCTCGCGTGGCCCCACAGCCCGTGTGGCTGCGGGCTTTCCGGCGGCCATCAGCCTCGGCGACACCGGCGACCACGTGGCGCCGCCGCGCCAGCCTGCGAAGCATTTTCCGGTAGGGCCGCAGCTCTGGCGACAGCTCCCACACCCGAAGAGCCAGGAGGGAAAGCCGTGCCTCCTTGGAAAGCTCTTTGGCAGCCGCTCGCGTGGCCCCACAGCCCGTGGGCCTGCGGGCTTTCCGGCGGCCATCAGCCTCCCCGCCACCGGCGCCCACGTGGCACCGCCGCGACGGCTTGGAAAGCATTTTCCAGTAGGGCCACGGCTCTGGCGACAGCTCCCACGCCCGAAGAGCCAGGAGGGAAAGCCGTGCCTCCTTGGAAAGCTCTTTGGCAGCTGCTGGCGTGGCCCCACAGCCCGTGGGGCTGCGGGCTTTCTGGCGGCCGTCAGCCTCGGCGACACCGGTGCCCACGTGGCGCCGCCACGCCAGCCTGCGAAGCATTTTCCGGTAGGGCCGCGGCTCTGGTGACAGCTCCCACGCTCGAAGAGCCAGGAGGGAAAGCCGTGCCTCCTTGGAAAGCTCTTTGGCAGCCGCTCGCATGGCCCCACAGCCCGTGGGGCTGCGGGCTTTCCGGCGGCCGTCAGCCTCGGCGACACCGGTGCCCACGTGTCGCCGCCGCGCCAGCCTGCGAAGCATTTTCGGGTAGGTCCACAGCTCTGGCGACAGCTCCCACGCTCGAAGAGCCAGGAGGGAAAGCCGTGCCTCCTTGGAAAGCTCTTTGGCAGCCGCTGGCGTGGTCCCACAGCCCGTGGGGCTGCGGGCTTTCCGGCGGTCGTCAGCCTCGGCGACACCGGCGCCCACGTGGCGCCGCCACGCCAGCCTGCGAAGCATTTTCCGGTAGGGCCGCGGCTCTGGCGACAGCTCCCACGCCCGAAGAGCCAGGAGGGAAAGCCGTGCCTCGTTGGAAAGCTCTTTGACAGCTCCTCGCGTGGCCCCACAGCCCGTGGGGCTGCGGGCTTTCCGGCGGTCGTCAGCCTCGGCGACACCGGCGCCCACGTGGCAGCGCCGCGCCAGCCTGCAAAGCATTTTCCGGTAGGGCCGCGGCTCTGGCGACAGCTCCCACGCCCGAAGAGCCAGGAGGGAAAGCCGTGCCTCGTTGGAAAGCTCTTTGGCAGCCGCTCACGTGGCCCCACAGCCCGTGGGGCTGCGGGCTTTCCGGCGGCCGTCAGCCTCCGCGACACCTGCGACCACGTGTCGCCGGGGCGCCAGCCTGCGAAGCATTTTCGGGTAGGGCCGCGGCTCTGGCGACAGCTCCCACGCCCGAAGAGCCAGGAGGGAAAGCCGTGCCTCCTTGGAAATCTCTTTGGCAGCCGCTGGCGTGGCCCCACAGCCCGTGGGGCTGCGGGCTTTCTGGCGGCCGTCAGCCTCGGCGACACCGGCGCCCACGTGGCGCCGCCACGCCAGCCTGCGAAGCATTTTCCGGTAGGGCCGCGGCTCTGGTGACAGCTCCCACGCCCGAAGAGCCAGGAGGGAAAGCCATGCCTCCTTGGAAAGCTCTTTGGCAGCCGCTCGCATGGCCCCACAGCCCGTGGGGCTGCGGGCTTTCCGGCGGCCGTCAGCCTCGGCGAAACCTGCGCCAACATGGCGCCGCCGTGCCAGCCTGTAAAGCAATTTCCGGTAGGTCCACGGCTCTGGCGAAAGCTCCCAAACCCGAAGAGCCGGGAGGGAATGCCGTGCATCGTTGGAAACTTCTTTGGCAGCCGCTCGCGTGGCCCCACAGCCCGTGGGGCTGCGGGCTTTCCGGCGGCCGTCAGCCTCGGCGACACCGGCGCCCACGTGACGCCACCACGCCAGCCTGCGAAGCATTTTCCGGTAGGGCCGCGGCTCTGGTGACAGCTCCCACGGCCGAAGAGCCAGGAGGGAAAGCCGTGCCTCCTTGGAAAGCTCTTTGGCAGCCGCTCGCGTGGCCTCACAGCCCGTGGGGCTGCGGACTTTCCGGCGGCCGTCAGCCTCGGCGACACTGGCGCCCACGTGGCGCCCCCGCGCCAGACTGCGAAGCATTTTCCGGTAGGGCCGCGGCTCTGGCGACAGCTCCCACGCCCGAAGAGCCAGGAGGGAAAGCCGTGCCTCGTTGGAAAGCTCTTTGGCAGCTGTTCGCGTGGCCCCACAGCCCGTGGGGCTGCGGGCTTTGCGGCGGCCGTCAGCCTCGGCGACACCGGCGCCCACGTGGCGCCGCCGCGACAGCCTGTAAAGCATTTTCCAGTAGGGCCGTGGCTCTGGCGACAGCTCCCACGCCCGAAGAGCCAGGAGGGAAAGCCGTGCCTCGTTGGAAAGCTCTTTGGCAGCCGCTCGCGTGGCCCCACAGCCCGTGGGGCTGCGGGCTTTCCGGCGGCTGTCATCCTCGGCGACACCGGCGCCCACGTGGCACCGCTGCGCCAGCCTGCAAAGCATTTTCGGGTAGTGCCGCGGCTCTGGCGACAGCTCCCACGCCCGAAGAGCCAGGAGGGAAAGCCGTGCCTCGTTGGAAAGCTCTTTGGCAGCTGCTCGCGTGGCCCCACAGCCCGTGGGGCTGCGGGCTTTCCGGCGGCCGTCAGCCTTGGCGACACCGGCGCCCACGTGGCGCCGACACGCCAGCCTGCAAAGCATTTTCCGGTAGGGCCGTGGCTCTGGCGACAGCTCCCACGCTCGAAGAGCCAGGAAGGAAAGCCGTGCCTCCTTGGAAAGCTCTTTGGCAGCCGCTCGCGTGGCCCCACAGCCCGTGGGGCTGCGGGCTTTCCGGCGGCCGTCAGCCTCGGCGCCACCGGCGCCCACGTGGCGCCGCCGCGCCAGCCTGCGAAGCATTTTCCGGTAGGGCCGCGGCTCTGGCGACAGCTCCCACGCCCGAAGAGCCAGGAGGGAAAGCCGTGCCTCGTTGGAAAGCTCTTTGGCAGCCGCTCGCGTGGCCCCACAGCCCGTGGGGCTGCGGGCTTTCCGGCGGCCGTCAGCCTCGGCGACACCGGCGCCCACGTGGCGCCGCCGCGCCAGGCTGCGAAGCATTTTCCGGTAGGGCTGCCGCTCTGGCGACAGCTCCCACGCCCGAAGAGCCAGGAGGGAAAGCCGTGCCTCCTTGGAAAGCTCTTTGGCAGCCGCTCGCGTGGCCCCACAGCCCGTGGGGCTGCGGGCTTTCCCACGGTCGTCAGCTTCGGCGACACCGGCGCCCACGTGGCGCCGCCACGCCTGCCTGCGAAGCATTTTCGGGTAGGGCCGCGGCTCTGGCGACAGCTCCCATGCCCGAAGAGCCAGGAGGGAAAGCCGTGCCTCCTTGGAAAGCTCTTTGGCAGCCGCTCGCATGGCCCCACAGCCCGTGGGGCTGCGGGCTTTCTGGCGGCCGTCAGCCTCGGCGACACCGGCGCCCACGTGGCGCCGCCACGCCAGCCTGCGAAGCATTTTCCGGTAGGGCCGCGGCTCTGGCGACAGCTCCCACGCCCGAAGAGTCAGGAGGGAAAGCCGTGTCTCATTGGAAAGCTCTTTGGCAGCCGCTCGCGTGGCCCCACAGCCCGTGGGGCTGCGGGCTTTCTGGCGGCCGTCAGCCTCGGCGACACCGGCGCCCACGTGGCGCCGCCGCGCCAGACTGCGAAGCATTTTCCGGTAGGGCCGCGTCTCTGGCGACAGCTCCCATGCCCGAAGAGCCAGGAGGGAAAGCCGTGCCTCCTTGGAAAGCTCTTTGACAGCTGCTCGCGTGGCCCCACAGCCCGTGGGGCTGCGGGCTTTCCGGCGGCCGTCAGCCTCGGCGACACCCGTGCCCACGTGGCGCCGCCGCGACAGCCTGCAAAGCATTTTCCGGTAGGGCCGCGGCTCTGGCGACAGCTCCCACGCCGAAGAGCCAGGAGGGAAAGCCGTGCCTCCTTGGAAAGCTCTTTGGCAGCCGCTCGTGTGGCCCCACAGCCCGTGGGGCTGCGGGCTTTCCGGCGGCCGTCAGCCTCGGTGACACCTGTGACCACGTGTCGCCGCCGCGCCAGACTGCGAAGCATTTTCCGGTAGGGCCGCGGCTCTGGCGACAGCTCCCACGCCCGAAGAGCCAGGAGGGAAAGCCGTGCCTCGTTGGAAAGCTCTTTGACAGCTGCTCGCGTGGCCCCACAGCCCGTGGGGCTGCGGGCTTTCCGGCGGCCGTCAGCCTCGGCGACACCGGCGCCCACGTGGCGCAGCCACGCCAGCCTGCGAAGCATTTTCCGGTAGGGCCGCGGCTCTGGTGACAGCTCCCACGCCCGAAGAGCCAGGAGGGAAAGCCGTGCCTCCTTGGAAAGCTCTTTGGCAGCCGCTCGCGTGGCCCCACAGCCCGTGGGGCTGCGGGCTTTCCGGCGGCCGTCAGCCTCGGCGACACCGGGGCCCACGTGGCGCCGCCGCGACAGCCTGCAAAGCATTTTCCGGTAGGTCCACGGCTCTGGCGACAGCTGCCACGCCCGAAGAGCCAGGAGGGAAAGCCGTGCCTCGTTGGAAACCTCTTGGGCAGGCGCTCGCATGGCCCCACAGCCCGTGGGGCTGCGGGCTTTCCGGCGGCCGTCAGCCTCGGCGACACCGGCGCCCACGTGGCGCCGCCACGCCAGCCTGCGAAGCATTTTCCGGTAGGGCCGTGGCTCTGGCGACAGCTCCCACGCCCGAAGAGCCAGGAGGGAAAGCCGTGTCTCCTTGGAAAGCTCTTTGGCAGCCGCTCGCGTGGCCCCACAGCCCGTGGGGCTGCGGGCTTTCTGGCGGCCGTCAGCCTTGGCGACACCGGAGCCCACGTGGCGCCGACGCGCCAGACTGCGAAGCATTTTCCGGTAGGGCCGCGTCTCTGGCGACAGCTCCCACGCTCGAAGAGCCAGGAGGGAAAGCCGTGCCTCCTTGGAAAGCTCTTTGACAGCCGCTCGCGTGGCCACACAGCCCGTGGGGCTGCGGGCTTTCCGGCGGCCGTCAGCCTTGGCGACACCGGCGCCCACGTGGCGCCGCCGCGCCAGCCTGCAAAGCATTTTCCGGTAGGGCCGCGGCTCTGGCGACAGCTCCCACGCCCGAAGAGCCAGGAGGGAAAGCCGTGCCTCGTTGGAAAGCTCTTTGGCAGCCGCTCGCGTGGCCCCACAGCCCGTGGGGCTGCGGGCTTTCCCACGGCCGTCAGCCTCGGCGACACCTGCGACCACGTGTCGCTGCCGCGCCAGCCTGCGAAGCATTTTCGGGTAGGGCCGCGTCTCTGGTGACAGCTCCCACGCCCGAAGAGCCAGGAGGGAAAGCCGTGCCTCCTTGGAAAGCTCTTTGGCAGCCGCTCGCATGGCCCCACAGCCCGTGGGGCTGCGGGCTTTCCGGCGGCCGTCAGCCTCGGCGACACCGGCGCCCACGTGGCGCCGCCACGCCAGCCTGCGAAGCATTTTCCGGTAGGGCCGCGGCTCTGGCGACAGCTCCCACGCCCGAAGAGCCAGGAGGGAAAGCCGTGTCTCATTGGAAAGCTCTTTGGCAGCCGCTCGCGTGGCCCCACAGCCCGTGGGGCTGCGGGCTTTCTGGCGGACGTCAGCCTCGGCGACACCGGGGCCCACGTGGCGCCGCCGCGCCAGACTGCGAAGCATTTTCCGGTAGCGCCGCGTCTTTGGCGACAGCTCCCATGCCCGAAGAGCCAGGAGGGAAAGCCGTGCCTCCTTGGAAAGCTCTTTGACAGCTGCTCGCGTGGCCCCACAGCCCGTGGGGCTGCGGGCTTTCCGGCGGCCATCAGCCTCCCCGCCACCGGCGCCCACGTGGCACCGCCGCGACGGCTTGGAAAGCATTTTCCAGTAGGGCCACGGCTCTGGCGACAGCTCCCACGCCCGAAGAGCCAGGAGGGAAAGCCGTGCCTCCTTGGAAAGCTCTTTGGCAGCTGCTGGCGTGGCCCCACAGCCCGTGGGGCTGCGGGCTTTCTGGCGGCCGTCAGCCTCGGCGACACCGGTGCCCACGTGGCGCCGCCACGCCAGCCTGCGAAGCATTTTCCGGTAGGGCCGCGGCTCTGGTGACAGCTCCCACGCTCGAAGAGCCAGGAGGGAAAGCCGTGCCTCCTTGGAAAGCTCTTTGGCAGCCGCTCGCATGGCCCCACAGCCCGTGGGGCTGCGGGCTTTCGGCGGCCGTCAGCCTCGGCGACACCGGTGCCCACGTGTCGCCGCCGCGCCAGCCTGCGAAGCATTTTCGGGTAGGTCCACAGCTCTGGCGACAGCTCCCACGCTCGAAGAGCCAGGAGGGAAAGCCGTGCCTCCTTGGAAAGCTCTTTGGCAGCCGCTGGCGTGGTCCCACAGCCCGTGGGGCTGCGGGCTTTCCGGCGGCCGTCAGCCTCGGCGACACCGGCGCCCACAGTGGCGCCGCCACGCAGCCCTGCGAAGCATTTTCCGGTAGGGCCGCGGCTCTGGTGACAGCTCCCACGCCCGAAGAGCCAGGAGGGAAAGCCGTGTCTCATTGGAAAGCTCTTTGGCAGCCGCTCGCGTGGACCCAAAGCCCGTGGGGCTGCGGTCTTTCCGGCGGCCGTCAGCCTCGGCGACACCGGCGCCCACGTGGCGCCGCCGCGCCAGACTGCGAAGCAATTTTCCGGTAGGGCCGCGTCTCTGGCGACAGCTCCCATGCCCGAAGAGCCAGGAGGGAAAGCCGTGCCTCCTTGGAAAGCTCTTTGACAGCTGCTCGCGTGGCCCCACAGCCCGTGGGGATGCGGGCTTTCCGGCGGCCGTCAGCCTCGGCGACACCGGTGCCCACGTGGCGCCGCCACGCCAGCCTGCGAAGCATTTTCCGGTAGGGCCGCGGCTCTGGCGACAGCTCCCACGCCCTGAAGAGCCAGGAGGGAAAGCCATGCCTCGTTGGAAAGCTCTTTGGCAGCCGCTCGCGTGGCCCCACAGCCCGTGGGGCTGCGCGGGCTTTCCGGCGGCCGTCAGCCTCGGCGACACCTGCGACCACGTGTCGCCGCCGCGCCAGACTGCGAAGCATTTTCGGGTAGGGCCGCGGCTCTGGCGACAGCTCCCACGCCCGAAGAGCCAGGAGGGAAAGCCGTGCCTCGTTGGAAAGCTCTTTGACAGCTCCTCGCGTGGCCCCACAGCCCGTGGGGCTGCGGGCTTTCCGGCGGTCGTCAGCCTCGGCGACACCGGCGCCCACGTGGCAGCGCCGCGCCAGCCTGCAAGCATTTTCCGGTAGGGCCGCGGCTCTGGCGACAGCTCCCACGCCCGAAGAGCCAGGAGGGAAAGCCGTGCCTCGTTGGAAAGCTCTTTGGCAGCCGCTCACGTGGCCCCACAGCCCGTGGGCTGCGGGCTTTCCGGCGGCCGTCAGCCTCCGCGACACCTGCGACCACGTGTCGCCGGGGCGCCAGCCTGCGAAGCATTTTTCGGGTAGGGCCGCGGCTCTGGCGACAGCTCCCACGCCCGAAGAGCCAGGAGGGAAAGCCGTGCCTCCTTGGAAAGCTCTTTGGCAGCGGCTCGCGTGGCCCCACAGCCCGTGGGGCTGCGGGCTTTCCGGCGGCCGTCAGCCTCGGCGACACCGGGGCCCACATGGAGCCGCCGCGCCAGCCTGCAAAGCATTTTCCGGTAGGTCCACGGCTCTGGCGACAGCTGCCACGCCCGAAGAGCCAGGAGGGAAAGCCGTGCCTCGTTGGAAAGCTCTTTGGCAGGCGCTCGCATGGCCCCACAGCCCGTGGGGCTGCGGGCTTTCCGGCGGCCGTCAGCCTCGGCGACACCGGCGCCCACGTGGCGCCGCCACGCCAGCCTACGAAGCATTTTCCGGTAGGGCCGCGGCTCTGGCGACAGCTCCCACGCCCGAAGAGCCAGGAGGGAAAGCCGTGCCTCGTTGGAAAGCTCTTTGACAGCTGCTCGCGTGGCCCCACAGCCCGTGGGGCTGCGGGCTTTCCGGCGGCCGTCAGCCTCGGCGACACCGGCGCCCACGTTGCGCCCCCGCGCCAGCCAGCAAAGCATTTTCCGGTAGGGCCGCGGCTCTGGCGACAGCTCCCACGCCCGAAGAGCCAGGAGGGAAAGCTGTGCCTCCTTGGAAAGCTCTTTGGCAGCCGCTCGCGTGGCCCCACAGCCCGTGGGGCTGCGGCTTTCCGGCGGCCGTCAGCCTCGGCGACACCTGCGACCACGTGTCGCCGCCGCGCCAGCCTGCGAAGCATTTTCGGGTAGGGCCGCGGCTCTGGTGACAGCTCCCACGCCCGAAGAGCCAGGAGGGAAAGCCGTGCCTCCTTGGAAAGCTCTTTGGCAGCCGCTCGCGTGGCCCCACAGCCCGTGTGGCTGCGGGCTTTCCGGCGGCCATCAGCCTCGGCGACACCGGCGACCACGTGGCGCCGCCGCGCCAGCCTGCGAAGCATTTTCCGGTAGGGCCGCAGCTCTGGCGACAGCTCCCACACCCGAAGAGCCAGGAGGGAAAGCCGTGCCTCCTTGGAAAGCTCTTTGGCAGCCGCTCGCGTGGCCCCACAGCCCGTGGGCCTGCGGGCTTTCCGGCGGCCATCAGCCTCCCCGCCACCGGCGCCCACGTGGCACCGCCGCGACGGCTTGGAAAGCATTTTCCAGTAGGGCCACGGCTCTGGCGACAGCTCCCACGCCCGAAGAGCCAGGAGGGAAAGCCGTGCCTCCTTGGAAAGCTCTTTGGCAGCTGCTGGCGTGGCCCCACAGCCCGTGGGGCTGCGGGCTTTCTGGCGGCCGTCAGCCTCGGCGACACCGGTGCCCACGTGGCGCCGCCACGCCAGCCTGCGAAGCATTTTCCGGTAGGGCCGCGGCTCTGGTGACAGCTCCCACGCTCGAAGAGCCAGGAGGGAAAGCCGTGCCTCCTTGGAAAGCTCTTTGGCAGCCGCTCGCATGGGCCCCACAGCCCGTGGGGCTGCGGGCTTTCCGGCGGCCGTCAGCCTCGGCGACACCGGTGCCCACGTGTCGCCGCCGCGCCAGCCTGCGAAGCATTTTCGGGTAGGTCCACAGCTCTGGCGACAGCTCCCACGCTCGAAGAGCCAGGAGGGAAAGCCGTGCCTCCTTGGAAAGCTCTTTGGCAGCCGCTGGCGTGGTCCCACAGCCCGTGGGGCTGCGGGGCTTTCCGGCGGTCGTCAGCCTCGGCGACACCGGCGCCCACAGTGGCGCCGCCACGCCAGCCTGCGAAGCATTTCCGGTAGGGCCGCGGCTCTGGCGACAGCTCCCACGCCCGAAGAGCCAGGAGGGAAAGCCGTGCCTCGTTGGAAAGCTCTTTGACAGCTCCTCGCGTGGCCCCACAGCCCGTGGGGCTGCGGGCTTTCCGGCGGTCGTCAGCCTCGGCGACACCGGCGCCCACGTGGCAGCGCCGCGCCAGCCTGCAAAGCATTTTCCGGTAGGGCCGCGGCTCTGGCGACAGCTCCCACGCCCGAAGAGCCAGGAGGGAAAGCCGTGCCTCGTTGGAAAGCTCTTTGGCAGCCGCTCACGTGGCCCCACAGCCCGTGGGGCTGCGGGCTTTCCGGCGGCCGTCAGCCTCCGCGACACCTGCGACCACGTGTCGCCGGGGCGCCAGCCTGCGAAGCATTTTCGGGTAGGGCCGCGGCTCTGGCGACAGCTCCCACGCCCGAAGAGCCAGGAGGGAAAGCCGTGCCTCCTTGGAAATCTCTTTGGCAGCCGCTGGCGTGGCCCCACAGCCCGTGGGCTGCGGGCTCTGGCGGTCTGCTGGCGCCGGCAGCCTCGGCGACACCCGCCCACTGGCGCCGCCACGCCAGCCTGCGAAGCATTTTCCGGTAGGGCCGCGGCTCTGGTGACAGCTCCCACGCCCGAAGAGCCAGGAGGGAAAGCCATGCCTCCTTGGAAAGCTCTTTGGCAGCCGCTCGCATGGCCCCACAGCCCGTGGGGCTGCGGGCTTTCCGGCGGCGTCAGCCTCGGCGAAACCTGCCGCCAACGTGGCGCCGCCGTGCCAGCCTGTAAAGCAATTTCCGGTAGGTCCACGGCTCTGGCGAAAGCTCCCAAACCCGAAGAGCCGGGAGGGAATGCCGTGCATCGTTGGAAACTTCTTTGGCAGCCGCTTCGCGTGGCCCCACAGCCCGTGGGGCTGCGGGCTTTCCGGCGGCCGTCAGCCTCGGCGACACCGGCGCCCACGTGACGCCACCACGCCAGCCTGCGAAGCATTTTCCGGTAGGGCCGCGGCTCTGGTGACAGCTCCCACGGCCGAAGAGCCAGGAGGGAAAGCCGTGCCTCCTTGGAAAGCTCTTTGGCAGCCGCTCGCGTGGCCTCACAGCCCGTGGGGCTGCGGACTTTCCGGCGGCCGTCAGCCTCGGCGACACTGGCGCCCACGTGGCGCCCCCGCGCCAGACTGCGAAGCATTTTCCCGGTAGGGCCGCGGCTCTGGCGACAGCTCCCACGCCCGAAGAGCCAGGAGGGAAAGCCGTGCCTCGTTGGAAAGCTCTTTGGCAGCTGTTCGCAGTGGCCCCACAGCCCGTGGGGCTGCGGGCTTTGCGGCGGCCGTCAGCCTCGGCGACACCGGCGCCCACGTGGCCGCCGCCGCGACAGCCTGTAAAGCATTTTCCAGTAAGGGCCGTGCTCTGGCGACAGCTCCCACGCCGAAGAGCCAGGAGGGAAAGCCGTGCCTCGTTGGAAAGCTCTTTGGCAGCCGCTCGCGTGGCCCCAC